>NW_005842631.1:559112-580660 GCF_000455745.1 Alligator sinensis | reverse complement strand
GCTGAACAAAATATATCATAAGCTTTTGCATGAAATCCTATGAACAATTTCTACAATTGTGTGTGCGCCTAATTAAAGCCACCCTAAACAAAGGTCAGTATGTTTAAGTACAAGTCCTATGCATTAGCACATTTTAAATGGACACATTTAAAATCTGAAAGTTGTTTTCTCATCACTAATATGATGTACTACATGCAAACACAACTGCCATTTACTTTTATCTCAGTTAAAAGTATAGTGTTGGCTATTTATCAGGAACACATAACGGGTTAGCATTTCTGAAATGCAGAATTTATGTTGTTTTATTTTTTATGTAAATATATACATACATATATATAAATATATATGTTAGGCTGCTAATTGAAATGCAATATTTACCTTGGCAAAAAGGCCTCACAGCCCAATATATCAGTATTTGTTAGTCATACATTCGGCACATCACTTAAAGCAGATGCCTTTGGAAAAGAAAATGATAAAAGACAGCTAACAGAAAAAGAGAGACAGACAGCAAAAATTAAGAAAAGTTTGTTAATTTTATGTTACCTTATCCTGTGACTATAAACACAGTATTCATTAATTGCATGACATATTGACATTGATTAGGACCCTTAAATGGGTTCTCCACACTTTGCATGCTTATTTACCACTGAAAAATTCTGCTTCTTGGTGGAAGCTACTTCTCACTTCAGTTTCAGAAGTATCTGAGACTCTGTATCCAAGACTTTTAAACACCCTCTCACTTTCTTGCCACGTCTTCTGAAAATTTCTTAGTAGTTCTTCTGGTGAATCAGCAGCAGAAATATCCAAAATGTGTCCTGAGATTACATCTTCATATGTTGGAGGTGCATGCTTGAAACCAAATCCTGACTGCATACCATCAGCACCTTGTGATGTGGAGGCAGCAGCCCTAGATTCAGTGACTGTGTTTGCAAATGCATCCCGACCAGAAGATTGTTCACCGTGAGACTTTGTTTCTATGCACACAACAGGTTCAAATGAGCACTCCTTATCTTCACATTGCCTTTGTTCATAAGATGCATTTTGCTTTGAGTCCCTGAGCTGCCAGCAAGGAGAATTTTGTAAGCCATCTTTTTGCTTTTGAGTCTCCACAGACTTCAGATCATATTCATCCTTGCTAAATGTGTGCCTGCCAGCCTTTACTTTACTGTTCATTTCACTACTTTCAAAAAATCTTTTCTTTGATTTTATATCAAATACTGAGTTGTCTCCAGTGTTCCCTAAGAACATATCCATTTCCTCTTCACTTTCATTGCCTAATCTTTCAGCTATTGTAATTGGCTGTTTTTGTGTATGTATCACTCTCTCAGATGCCTCAAACCTATGAATAAGCCCTGAATGATCAACCTTAGGACCCTCAATTTTTTGTGTAACTGAGATTGCATCTAAGCTTTCAGTATGGGGCTGTAAGCATTCTGGAATGTTTACTGGCTTTTGGTGCCTGCGGGTGTTGCTTTTCTCTGCTTTTTTATCCTCTTCACGTGCTGCTTTTTCACTCTTTACTGTACCAGCAGTTACTTGAGTTACAGGTATAGTTGCTGAGGATAAAGTCTCTGCAGCATGAGTTTCAATCTTAAGTTGTCGGCGAAGGGTTGCAGGAGACTTAACTATTTCTGACCTTTTTTCAACAACTGGAATTGGTGTCACTGACCAGTACCGTGTTGCTCCTTGAGATAACTTTGCTGTGGAGTCTTTCAGTTTGGCCGCTTGTTTGCAGTGGCTTCTTGGAGAAGAGGGAGCAGAAGCTGGCCTTTGAATTCTAGAGTTTGGTGTTGCAGATCTGGGAAGTGATGGAGGAACAGTGTTAGTTTCTTTTTGGATGGGAGATGAGGAGGGCATGTCCTTGAGAGGAGAGTCTGTCCGCCTAGATGCAATTGTTATGTAAGTAGGAGACGGTGATCGCATTCTTAGTGCTGGAGAAGAAATTCTGAACTCTGTCTGTCTGATTCCATTAGACTGCTGTTTAATTTCATGGTGCGCTGTTTCTTGTTTGATAATATCTTCCATTTTATGTGTATCTTTTCTGTTGGAGCCCAAGCTGATTTTTGATATTTTCTGGGATGGGTCCCCATAGCTGACAGAGTCATGTCTGGATTTCACTTGGTTTGTGGTCAACATAGCAGTCTGGATTGTATCTTCACAGGAGGCGAGCATTTTGACTGCATGCTGTTTAATATCTGATAGCTCTCCTTTTAGCTTTTCTAAATTATTTTCCATCATAATATGAACTATGTTTTTCTTTCTTTCTTGGTCTATTAGCCATACAGGGATAATACTTAAAAATGTCTGAAATCTTTTCATGCCATTTTTATTTGGCTCATCTTCAAACTGTTTCACTCTAGACAAAACTTGCTGCAGTTCTTCCCTTTTTCTCAAGAATTCTAGTATATCGGCCGCACATTTTTCATCAACTGGCTGTGATACTTTTGGTGAAGAAGAAAATGAAGATTTGTTCTGTGTAATCTCTTGTTTTGGATCTATTGTCTTCAGAAAAGCTTGTTTTACTTGCGAGTCCTTGTCTGTGACACATTCTTTTTCTTGCAGACTATTATACTGGTGGGACAATTCTTTATTCTGGAAGTTACTTTCAGAAACACACACATTCTTTTGCTCTACAATTTGGGTCTGTGAGTCATGATGCGTATCAGCTACCTTGTGTTGGAGCACTTTCTCTGCTGATTTATTCCTAAACTGCTCTTGTTTTTTCTGTATTGTTACTTTGTCGTCTTCTGGCCAAGCTAGTATCTTGCCCTGATTTATTTTGTTAGTCAGTGAGACCTTCTCATGCCTGGCTTCTCCTTTTTCTGTTCCTTTCTCATTAATTAAGTTATGTTTCACTTGACTGAAATCTTTCTTCCTTACTGTTTGCATGTTCTCCATGTGCTTTAAAGGTGTTTTTTCTGTCAGCACCTTCCCATCAGCATGTGTCTGGTGCTGCTTTGCAATACTCTGTTTTTTCCCAATGACAGTGCTTATGTCTTTTCTCTGCTTTTCCTGATTTTGTTGTTTGACAACATTTTGAACATTAATTTCCTGTTGTTTTTCATGCACCCTAGAATCTTTCTGTGTTTCATGTAAGCTTTGATCTACAATGGGGAGCTTGATGGTTTTAACTTTGAAATTAGGGGAGATGATTTTATTTTTGGACATGTGCAACTGCTCCACATTCTCCAGCTGCTCTGTCTTATGCAAAGCATGTTTTTGATGGATTTGTTCCATTTGACAAGATAAATTATGTTTCGTAAGATCCTTTGAACCTTGCAGTTCTTTTTTCCTAATATGATCTTCTGCTGAGGTTTCTAAAATGTTTTGAAGCTGCTCAGCAGCTGATGATACTACTAATGATGCAGACAGTTGTTTATCAACTTGAGATCCTGTTGCTTGTAAATTGACTTGAAAGTCAGAATCAGAGGGCATCACTTGCTGTGGAGTTAGAGAGGGCATTGAACCTTGTGAAGCAGTTTGATCCTGCTTGGTTGATTTTTGTAATGGCACATGATTTTCTGGCTCTGTTTGAACTGGACTTCCCTGTGCCTCGTTGTTTGTTCTGGCAGTCCCATGACACAAGCTTTTGGCTTGCATTTTTTCCATCTCCTCCCTTTGCTGTTTGTATTTTTCTTCAGCAATCATTAAAGGGGTTTTAAATTTCCGGATGTAAGGTTTAGGTTGTGTTTGTGTTGGCTCAGGTGGAAGGGAAGGTGATTTTGTAAGTGGAAAAGCCACTCTCTTCCTAGTGGGCGGTGATTCTTGTGGAATTTGGGGTGGTGGATTAATCCCTTCTGTAATGAGTGAGGGCTTTTTTACTTCTCCTGTTCTTGCATGAGTTGATTTCTGTCTCTGCTCTTGGCTAACAATATTCACCATGGTTTCAGACACTTTGCTTTCTTCTGCTGTTTTGGTAATATTAATTTCTGTGCCTTTCTGAAGAACAGTGGTTTCAGGTTTTGGAGGTATTTTAGACTTGTTAGCTGCTAGCCTCTTAGATGGTTCCATTTGCAGACATGTCTTTGAGGATGGACCCTCAGGTGCCTTACCTGATGCTTCAGCCTTAGCAGGACGCTGCACTGAGTGAGGTGGCACCTTCTCTGGATATCTGGGGAAATATTCTTTCTTTTGCTTTGGCTGAACAGTAGGAGAAATTGTGAGAGGAGGTGGTGGTGGTGGGAGAGAGAGACTAGGCAGAAATTCATTTACCAATTTGTCATCTAGTGGTGGTGGTGGTGGTGGAGGAGGAGGAAAGTGGTCAAATTCAGCTTTGGTGTTGTCCATAATTAAGTGTGACAATGTATCAGATGGCATCATTGAAGGAGGAGGAGGTAGAGGAAATTCCAGTTCAGAAGATGTGAATGAAGGTGGTGGTGGAGGAGGGGGTGGTGGAGGGGGTGGGGAATCTATTTCTGGCAAATCTTTCTCCATACCATTCTTGGCGGGATTTAAAGGTTTGTTTACTGAACACTGGAAGTCTGATTTAGTAGCTTCTGTTTTAGTCTTTCCTGTTTTAGTCTTGTGTTGATGAGCATTGCTCTTTTTCTTCTTTTCAGTTTCTGTATATTTATTGTGCATTTCATGTCCAACTTTTACTTTTTGTTTGATTTTTATATTTGGCTCTGCTGTCATGGAAACTACATCTTGCACTGGCTGAACACTCATTTCACTCTCTCCAAAACCCTCCTTAAACTTCTGAGCTTGGTTTATTTCTTTCTTTGCCACTTGTTTTGGATGGCCAGTCACTTTAGAAACCCCACTAGCAGCCACGTTGATTGGTTGTTGTCTGGCTCTGGCTTTGGAGGTATAAACTCCTGTTGATATTTTTGCCTTTCCTCTTCTCTCTGTATTGTTTATGTTGAAAAAATCATTATCTTCATGCTCGTTACATGGATTCTGTTTCTTTTCTGCTGTGTGTTCAGTAAACTGAACTGTGCTGCAGCTATGATCCTCCTTCAAAGCTCTGCACACCTCTGATTTCTCTGTTCTCACTTCCCTCTTAACTTTAGCGTTAAAAGCAGACTGACTGGTCACATGTTGATCAATAAGAGGTTTTGCTTCTTTTTTTGTATGGCTTTGGAGTTGAATTTTATCCTTGGAATCATCTACTTTTTTGATAACTTTCTGTTGTAAATTAGGTAAGCTCCTTAGAAATGTTTTATCAGTATCCAGAGATTCAGTGCTCCATTCTTGATTTAAAGGGATCTTCCTAGTACCTTTTAAACCCCTGGAGACAGTCTCATCTTCAGCATGCTTTCCTTCATGATATTCATGGAGAGATTTAACAGTCTTTTGTAGATTTTGTGTTACATTAACTTGGTTTTTTGCTAATATTTGAGAAGCCTCAGAAAGTATCTTCTTGGTGCTTTTTATGTCTTTATACTCACTTTCTTGATGCTCTACAATTTTCTCTTCTGCAGAGGCTTCTAGCTGGTATTGTCCATCATTCTGAATATCATTGCTGATTACACATTCTTTGTCTATGCGCTTGAGGGACTGCTGAGCTTCTTTTAAAGATCTTAATGTTGATTCAAGGTCACCTTGAACAACCGCCTCTTTCAGAACTTTATTTGTTGTGTTTATAGCTTTTTCAAGGGATTCAATTGTCCGCTTAATATCACCAGGGATGACATCAGGCTTTTCTGTTTCTTTCAGTTGGTAGGATGATTCTTTAAGAGACCTTAGTATTGCCAGGATATCAGCTTTTATAACTTCTTCCTTTTCTGTAACAGTTGTCTGATTTATAGCCTGGCTGAGTGAATGTAAAGCTGCCTTCAAATCACCTTTTATAATTTCTTCTTTGTGCACATGGCAAGATGTATTTTCTGGCTCTGTCAAAAAAATTTTAACTGTATTAGACACATCTCCAGGGATGATGTCAGTTTCATTAACTGTGCGTTGAATTGGAAGCTTCTGTTTCTTCAGTAACAGCTTCGTACCTTCTACGTCACCACCAATTATTTCTCCTTCCTCTTCTTGTTTCTTCATTGTGAATATTTCATTTGACCCAGTCTGAAACATTTTTAGATAATCCAGAGCTCCAGATTCTATGCAGGTTGTGAAAAACTGAACATTTCCCCTCTCTGATTCATCTATTTTAGCTCTTTCTGTTATTTCATTATTCATGGTAGAAGACAGAAGGTTGTGAATAGTACGTTTCACATCACCACCTATCACTTCATCATGATGGATTTTATTGCCATCCTTTTTGTGAAGGAGAGAATAGACTGTCATGTTAATATCGCCTCTCTCATTTTCCTGAATTAAAATTCCTCGTTTTACAGAACTATCCTCACTAAACAGGTTTTTTATAGCTTCCTGTATATCGCCTCTCACTATCTCTTCTTTTTCAACAAGAACATCTGTCGATCTGTTCAGTAATTGAGCTTTGGTCAAATTGACATTGCCCTTTTCGTCTTCATTTACTGTAATTTCTCTTTTGACAGTGCTCCTTTTGGACAGCAGGTTCATCATTATGTTGCCTAGATCCCCTTTAATAATCTCTTCCTTTTGTATTTCAGGTGGCTCTTGATTCATTAGTTTATATTTTGCCATTCGGACATCTCCAATTTCATCTGCCTCAAGGATAATTCCATGAGACTCCACAACTTTGTGAGAGTAAAGTTCTTTTAGAGTTTCTGTGATACTTTTTCCTATAATTTCTTCCTTTTCAACCTTGCTTTCATTAAATTCATGGAAAGGTGTTGTTTCAAAAAGCCATGTTGTCGTCTTTACATCTGACTGTGGAATTTCTTCCTTTATTTTTATTTCACTTTCTTCAGGTTCCTTAATGGAATCTAAAGGCTGGTTCTCAAAAAGCCACACTGCCTGCTGAACATCACATTCTTGCACATCTTCCTTTTTGACTGTCTTAATATCCTTATACTCTGACCCCTCTCCTCTAATCTCATCTATAGTGTGTGTTTCAAATAACCAAGTAGAAGTTTTAACATTGCCCTGTTGAATTTCATTGACACTAACTGTTCTTACATATGTGTCTTTCTTGAGCCCCTGAGATTCAAATAATTGCTTGTTGGCCTTCACATCACCACCCTGGACAGCATCAATAGTAGGCATAATTAATTTTTCATCTTCTGAAATTTTGTCCAGTTGTTGGGTCTCAAATTTGTATCTGACAGAGCTCACATCTCCTTTTTGAATATCTTCTTGAGTGACAGCTTTAATAACATATACATCGTCTGATTCATTAATAGAGTCTAGAGGTTTTGTTTCAAACAGCCACCTAGTCCCACGTACATCTCCATGGATCACTTCTTCCTTCTTAACTGTTGTCACTTCATGGTAATACCCTTCTTTGTCTTGAATTGCATACAGTGGCTGGGTTTCAAACAACATTCTGTAGTTTTTCACATCTCCCTTTGTTATTTCTTCCACACTAATGGTTTTCTCTGTGTTGATGTCTACAGATTCATCTTTAATCTGATCCAAAGAAAAAGTCTCAAAAATAAAGCAGCCCTTTCTCACATTTCCACCCTGTATATCGGTAACAGTTCTGAATAATGTACTGTCTTCTTGGTTTTCCTTTATAGTATCAATAGACTGGTTTTCAAAAAGCCATCGACAATGTAAAACATTTCCTTTCTGTACATCTTCCTTCTGTATATTTTTAATTTTTTCCAGAACTTCCTCTGAACTATAATTTATAGAATCTAGTGACTGGTTTTCAAATTTATACTTCATAGTGGAAACATCACCGGGCTGGATATCAATTTCCACTACTCTCTTGAATTCCTTTTCTCCTTCTCCTTGTATATTATCTAAATTTTCTGTCTCAAACAGGAAACATGCTGTACGGACATCACTTCCTTGAATTTCCTCCTGACTCACAGTGTGCAGTTTTACTGTTGTTTCTGATTCATCTTTTATCGCATCAAGTGGCTGTGTTTCAAAGAGCCAAGTGCAGGTTTTGACATCTCCTTTATGAATTTCTGCACTGTCAGTCACTACCTGAACTTTGTCATACAACAATTCCATTGGCTGCGTTTCAAATAGCCATCTACACATTTTTACATCTCCTTTAACAATATGTGTAGTCTGCTCTGTATTGCTTTCTTCATCTTCTAGATTGCTAAAATATTTAATAGAATCAAGAGGCTGCGTTTCAAACAACCATTTTGCTGTTTTTACATCACCTGACTGCACTTCTTGTGAAGATATTCCTTTGATAATCTGGACTTTTTTAACGCTTTCATCAAATTGGTCAAGAGGTCTTGTTTCAAATAGCCATCTGTAGCTTTTTACATCTCCTCTTAAAATTTCTTCTTGTCGAATTGTTTTAACTTCATGATATTTTCCAAAACTGTCTTGAATTGCATATAATGGAGTTGTTTCAAAAAGAACTTTATTTAACTCTACAGCGCCTCTTTCTATGCCTTCTATGTGAATTTTATGGGATTCATCGTACTTACTTACACCACTTGATTCAAATATATTTTTGCAGCTGCTTACATCTCCCTTGTCAATTTCTTCAAGTTTTACTGTTCTTACAAATTCCTTCTTTCCTTCTCTAATTTGTTCAAGAGGTTTTGTTTCAAAAATCCATTTCTGATGCCTCACATCACCTTTTTCTTCTTCAGTAGCAACCACCTTCTGAAGTTTCCCAACATCTGGACTATCCTTTATTGCATCCATTGGTAGCGTTTCAAATAAATGTTTGGTGGTGCTTACATCACCTCCTATTATTTCTTCAGGTGGCAGGTGAGTTGTGTTGTCATTATCTTTTAGGGTATCAAGTGGCTGATTTTCAAAAATGCAGCACTTTCTACAGACATCAGCTCCTAGAATAGTTTCCTTCTTACTGACAGTTACTTCTGAGTCCTCTTTGATAGTATCCAAAGCCTGGGTTTCAAATAACCATTTTGCCTTGTGAACACCACCTTTGATGTTTTCCTCCATAGAGACTCCACAGACAACTTTAATTTCCAGAGGATCTTTGTTAATCATGTCTAAGGGCTGTGTATCAAACATCCAGCGTGCTGTTCTGACATCACCTTTTTCAATGTCTTCTCGGTGAACAGTTTTAATCTCCAGCATTTGACCCAAGTTATCTCTAATAACATACATTGGTTGAGTTTCAAAATGCTTTATGCTTCTCTTCACATCTCCTTTAATTTCTTTAAGTTCGGATCTCAATTGCAGAAAGTTAATTTCATCCACTGAGTACAACTGACCAATTTTATCCAAATTTAGGGATTCAAATATATACTTTACAGTTTTCACATCACCACCAGTAATGTCTTTAACACAAGTTTCATCTGTTTCTTGTTCCTTGTCATGATGAATTTTATTCATAGAATCCAAAGGCTGAGTTTCAAACATCCATGTTGCTGTGCGGACATCTCCTCTAGCTAGCTCAGGAATTTTGTCTGCATTTTCTGCAGAATCTGAAGAATGTGAACCCAGTGCATCAATAGGTTGTGTTTCAAACATCCAGGTTGTATACTTAACATCTCCACCCGCAATGATTTCTTGATCTGCAATGCTTTTAATATTGCTTGGGTCTGGAGATTCATCTTTGATTGAGTCCAGAGGCTGGTTCTCAAAGACCCATCTCATAGACTGAACTTCTCCTTTTAGAATTTCATCCCACTCTAGGTATTCTCTCTCTGGGCTCATACACTTTTGAGGGCTATTACGACTATTTTCAAAGACATATCTAGCTTGTTGTACATCTCTTGATGCTGAATTCCCTGTTTCAAGCTCAGTAGATACAATATGAGAAATTTCACGTAAATAATCTTTTTCTAAATTCTTTCTTACTTCTGGGTGAATATGTTTGTATAAACGTTTTAATTCATATAAATTTCTCTGCTTTGAATACAAATCTTTGGGGATTGTGAGCTTTGTTGGAGAGGTGAATAATTCAGGGGACTGGGAAAACTCTCTCATATCTGATGGAGGTTGTAGCATGGCTGTAGAAGGAGGAGGTAACTCTTCTCTGCTTCTGCATTTAGAGGACTTGGTGTGAACTGTAGGAGAAGCAGCAGTCCCATGCTTTGTTTCTCTTGTCACAGAAGTTTCATGTATTCTATTTGCTGAAGCACTGGCCGTGGAAGAGGAACTAACTGCAGAAGGCCATGCAATTTCTTGATATTCATTTTCAATCTTTAGGGGACAAAATTGATATTTTATTTAACAAACACGTTTTTTCAGCCCAAAGTTTTATTGATTCCATTCAAAGGATTAGTTCTCCAAGGTGCTGAGCAAGGACATTGCAATTAAAGGTTAAGAGACCCAACACCTTCAGATGTTTTTCAGAGCCTCATAGAATTAAAACTAATTCTAATACAGGCATAATGTATAAAAGGTAAGATGCAGTGATTTTGCAACATTGGTTTCTCTGCTGCAACCAATGCAAATTTGATGTACTGCACATAACACATAATTCACCAGCAGTTTATACTGATTTCAATTTAAATGGAATTAACATTCTCTGCATTTGTCTCTGAACTAATGTGTCAACCAAAAATTTTGGAGAGAAAGATGATCACAGAAATTATAATTTTTTACCAGAGTAAAAGATAAAGAGGAGATTGCATGCAGCAAGAGAAGACAGAGGAAAACAAAAAGATTTTTTTAAAGCTTTGCTTTTAACTGTATTCATCTCCTAATACAAATGTTTGTTAGATTATTTAATGCAATTTATGTTATTTTGTATTTATTGTTCACATGTTTTCCAAGCCCTCTATCTTCCCACCACTTCCATGATACATTACACTGAGATTCAGACAAACTACGTGACCAAAATATGAATATGCTAAGATTTGAGAGCTTGCAGAATAGAGTAGCATTTCAGTGTTATACTGAATTTTAACATTTCTAGTTTGCATGGACAGAGATTACTCTTATTATTAAGTACAGACCTTAATCTGCTTTGCAGGTGTTGCAGTCTCTCTGTCAGCCTTTTCTTGGGCTGTCCTTTCAAACTGTTCTTTTAAAACCTGTGTTGAAATCTTTGAAATCTCTTCATCCATAGCTGCATTGACTACTGCAATGACAATAAGAATAAAAGGGTTTTTCTATGTCCATGTTATTAAAAATGTCTTTATCAATGAATTATAAAAAGTTATTACACTAGACCAATTCACATTACACTAGATCAATCCAGCCTTGCATTGCTAGGAGAGCTACTCAGTCATTGCACAGAGAACCATGAATAATTGCAGAGTGCTACATTATCCATGGTCTGTCAGGACCAGGATTGTTGGATATTGCAGAAACAGTATTTGAGGCCATTTGTTCATATTCTGTGGAGCTGTCCAGGTGAACAGTAGTTAAACATTTGCACAACTGAGTTGTTGCTTGCCAAAATGTGAGGAGGATTGTTATTCTTCATAGTTGTGATACGTTACAGCAGAGGTCAGCAACCTTCAGGCCAGATCCAGCCTGGAAGAGATTTTATCAAGCTCACTAAGCATGCCAAAAATGATATTGTCACAGTATTTGCAGGGTTAGGGCTGGGGGTGGGGGAATGAGGGGGGACTTCTCCTGAAAGCTTCCTCCCTTGGGGTGCTCATGGTTGACATTCCAGCTCAGGCTACCTCCCTGGACTGCTAATCCCACTGCAGCCAAGAAGCCAGCAGCTTGCTTTGGGATAAAACCTTGTTAATGAAAGGTTGTTAATTGTTACAGAAAGGTAGCTGACTCCTGCATTAGAGTATTTAATCATGCGCTTCAGTCCATCCTGTTTAGCAAAACACTTCAGGAGGTCCTTAGATCTAATCACATGCTTCTTAAATGTCATGGAAGTCAATGATCAGCATTTTGCTGAACAGGGATGGACTGTGCAGTTGGAACTGACGTTTTCATGTTCATGTATGACCAGTGCTAGTTTTGTGTGAGCAAGTGGATATGCTATTTGTTATTTGTTACTCTCTATTCTTATGCTTAATATCCTCCCAACTTTCTTACCTGTTTCTTCAGTATGTTGAGCAAAATTAGAAGCTCTCGTTGTTTCATGGGTAGCTTTTTCAAGATGAGAAACCTGGGTACAAAAATTTAACTTTAAATCAAGTTTAGCATAATACATGAGAATTTCCCACCAAAGTTTTATGAAGGAAAAATCTGAATGAAACCATGGCTAATTAACACATTGAAGCAATTCTTATAAAACACCTTTTCTTCCCCCATGTCTCCATACCACTAAATTAGGTAACTATCATCAGAACATCAAGATCTTGTTATAGTAAGTAGTAACAGAGTTAAGATGAAAATATGTAGCCTCAAAATCAGCATCTTTGTGTAAGTGCCTGGTGACACAATTAATTGATACAGTTACCTCTTCTGTTTGAAAGGCCTCCAGCTGAGATTCTTTGGAGGTCACTTCATTTCGTTCAGTTTCTTTGCTGCTGCTTGATACTTTGAGCTGACTCCTACTTGTCATTTCCTAAGGACAAATAAAAGTAATTTCACATTAACAGCTTAATGGTAAACTAAAAACTTCATATTTGTCTATAGATGCTTTTCACTAATAAATTATAATGTAAAAGGCAGTGTTTTAAAAAACAGGTTTTTTCACCCGTGAAGGATACCGTATGTGAATAAGATCTCCAACAAAACTTAAGACAGGCCTTGCTGTATAATAGATGATAGACATATTGCAATTTCATTACTGCAGTGCCATCTCAGCTTTTGATATGTATGTATTGAAATCTGTGTGGATAAGTACAAAATACAAAGTAAAGAGCAGGAGAAGGAGAGCATCAGCAGCTAATTGTTGTTTTAATGAAGATGCTTCTACAGCCACCAACTTCTCCTGTCTATTAGCAGGACTGAGCTAAAGGAACTTCATAAACATGATTTTGTCTTTGTAAAAGAGATGATATGCAAATCGTACTGTGTGTATAGCAGTCATTTTCATGTGCAAACAAAGAAGTTTGTTTATGAAAAATGGAAGCTGGATTGGGATTTTTACAACGTCATCCATAGCCTGTTGTCTTTGCTCTTTATAGAAGAGCCTAAGAAATATTCGTGTTACTTTTGTACATTAAAAGAGATACAATTGTGCTGTAATAGGCTGGAGTCTGTGTTCCAGAGGTGCCAAATACATGGTTGTCTGAGAGCCCTGCCACCCCTTGGGAAAACGGCTGCCACTTGAACTGCATAAAATTTTCCACGTGTCCATTATCTTAGGCCTCCCCACCCTCCCTCCCCAGGCAAAAGTAAAAGTTGGCACCTAAGCTGTATTCTATATATCTACGTAATCTAATTTCTATGGTTCTTGTGATGGTGCTATCTTTGTTCAGTTTCAGCTCAAATTCTGCTGTGGACTTGCTTTCTGACCTAGGGCAAATCACTTGCTTATCGGTAAAATGGAGATCATGTTTATCAGTCTCCTTAAACTGCTTTGCGACATACTCCTTATAAAAATTCCAAATTAGTCCAAAATAGTATCAGTACAAATTAATTTGTCCAGGTTTGTTAATATTATGAGATATGGAAATGATAAAGTGATTAACGCATTTGTTAGTGTCAAATAGGCAGCTCTCTTTGGTAAGAGCGAGGCTCACTTATATTTTTCTGCAGAATATGAACTTTCAGTTAAAAAACTAAAAAGTGTGCTAGGCCTGTAAAGAACCTCCAAAATTTTCAGTGCATGAAAGTAGAAAGAATGTGTTTCTGGGTTTATATATCTACAGCCTGAAGCAATGAAAAAAACTCAATTTTCTACATACCAAATGCTGGCACCTGCTTTCAGTGTAGCTAGAAGAGTAATAAACCACAGGAAAAGAGATTTCTCTCTCCACATGTATACCCTCAGCCATCCTATGACACTGGAGCTTCCAGGGCTTTTTTGCCTGAGGACTGGTTTGCTTTATATGGTTTGCACAAAATAGGGTATGTCTGGTGAATCTATGTAGTGGAAGTTGTACTAGTTTGTTCCTATATACCTGCTATAAAGGGGGATACCAGGCACCTCAGACTCTATGGCATGCATCCCCTTCGTGGCGACTGTGCATCCTATTGAACCCTTATGCAGTAAAGTTATTTACTTGGACTACAATAAAAACACCAGTATCAAGCAGAATAAATCTGGCTACTGACCCACTGGATAATATAGTTGTTCATTAAACTTGAGATTTGATACTATTTCCTGCTAAGACTGAATTTTTAGAGTGCATGCAGGCCTCGGGGTAGGACATGATAAAAATTTGCATATGTTCCAGACTTAATTTGCAACTGTATAGAGTCTTCAGAGTTAATGCCCCACAAAGCTAAAATGAAGCAACTCACAAACACTTGGGGACCTGCCACTCCGTCTGTGATTATATTTTATATATATTCATACACATACATGCTTCTGCACAGAGCAGACCCAAGCAGGGTGTGGAGCCCGGGGCAAATCAGCCCATGCAGGGCTCTGCTCCTGCTCTGATCCCACGGGCCCCAGACCCAAAGAAACTGCTGCCACCATTGGCAGCAGTGGCGTCAGGTGGGAGGGTAATGAGCGGCTGGATGTGGAGCAGTCGCTCCGCCTAGCTCTGCACCGCCACTGCTCTGCCCCAGTCTGTGGGTCCCCCAAAGCACAGGACCTGGGGCGGTTGCCCCAATTTGTCCCCCTCCTAGGGATGGCCCTGCTTCTGCATTCAGGTAAAGATGTGTTAGATACATAAGTTAAGATCTCATTACTTAAACGCTCACTTATAAGACATAAAGTATGTTGATGTTTGCTATTATATATGCTTTCAATGGTTGAAGTGTATTAAAAAGGAATATAATTAGGCTTAATGTATGCAGGAATCATATCTAATCTGAACTTCATTGCATCTTTATTGATCTACAGTTTGTATTTGTTTGTGAAGAAGCTACTATATTGCTAAGGATCACTATGATATAAAATAGCAGCTATAGCTACCCAGCATATAGCTACCAATGCCTTAGGCATCATAAACATAAAAGGGCAAATTTTGACTGTGTACTTACGTTGCCATTCACTGGGGGAAGTGGGTGGGAGAGTCTGAAGACAGAGAACCCCTGCCCTTGTACAACTTAGATAAGAGTTGTTTGAAATTGCATTTGTCAGGACAAAAGTCTGCTATAGGAGCAACAGCTTTTCAGTCAAAAAAGCAGCAGAGAATAAGGTAAACCATGGCTGAATTCCTAACCAGCTGCACATAGTGATGCTGGTGGAGTTCACCCCTTAAAGGGCACTACCACCGTGTGTGCGCCACATGCACGCTATATAAAGCATTCTGTGGAATGCCATTTTGAGGTTCCACACGGGAATATTGCTCTGTATTGCCCCCACTACATAGATTCATAGTCGTTTCATAGTAGCTAGGGTCAGGAGGGACCTGAACAGATCATCTAGCCTGACCCCCTGCCACAGGCAGGAATGAATGCTGGGTTCACAAGACCCCAGACAGGTGATCATCTAACCTCTTTCTGAATTTGCCCAAGGTAGGGGTGAGGACCACTTCCCTAGGAAGTTGGTTCCAGATTTTGGCCACCCTAACTGTAAAATATTGCCTTCTGATCTCTAACCTAAACCTATTCTCCATCAGTTTAGTACCATTGTTCCTCATCACCCCAGGTGGTGCTGGAGATAATAGGGATCTTCCTATTTACTGATGATCTCCCCTGATGAGTTTGTAGGCAGCCACCAGGTCTCCCTTCAGCCTCCTCTTGCTGAGGCTGAACAGGTTCAGGTCCTTTAGTCTCTCCTTGTAGGGCCTGTCCTACTGCCCTCTCACCAAATGGGTGGCCCTCCTCTGAACCCTCTCCAGGCTGGCCACATCCCTTTTGAAGTGCGGCGCCCAGTACTGGACGCAGTACTCCAACTGCGGCCTGACCAAAGTCGCATAGAGGGGGAGTATCACCTCTCTGGACCAGCTTGGGATGCACCTTTGGATGCATGACAAGGTATGGCTGGGCTTGCTGGCTGCGGTCTGGCATTTGCGGCTCATGTTCATCTTGGAGTCAATAATGACTCTGAGATCCCTTTCCGCCTCTGTGCTTTCAAGAAGAGAACTCCCCAGCCTGTATGTATGCTGTGGATTCCTTCTCCCAAGGCGCACCACCCTGCATTTGTCTGCGTTGAACCCCATCCTATTCTCATCTGCCCACTTTTGTAGTCTGTCTAAATCTAGTTGCAGCCTCTCTCTCCCTTCAAGTGTCCCTTCATGACTGTAGCTAAGTGTCACAATCTAACCAATCTAACCCTAGTACGTTACACTCCTTAGTACATTTACCCCCTGCCACCCCCCCACCCCCAACAAAAAAAAAAAAAAGGATGTGGACAAACAGGAGAGAGTCCATCAGAAGGCGAAAAAAATGGTTAGAGGGTTGGGGCATGAGGAGAGGCTGAGGAAACTGGGCTTATTTAGTCTTGAGAAGAGAAGACTGCAGCGGGATTTAATAGCAGCCTTCAACTACCTAAGGGGTGTTCCAAAGAGGATTGAGTAGACTGTTCTTAGTTGTGGCAGATGACTGGAGAAGTCACAATGGTCTTAAGTTGCAGCAAGGGAAGTTTTGTTTACATATGCGGAAGAACTTTCTCACTAGGAGGGTAGTAAAGCACTAGAACAGGCTACCCAGATGGATGGGGGAATCTCCATCCTGGGAGGTTTTGAAGACCTGGGTAGACAAAGCCTTAGCTGGGATGATCTAGTTGGGGGTGGTCGTGCTTTGAGCAGAGGGTTGGACAAAATGACCTCCTGAGGTTGTTTCCAACCCTAATTTTCTATGGTTATATGATTCTAGGGGGCTGGACCTGATGATCTTGTGAGATCCCTTCCAGCCCTAATGTCTATGAAATCTATGTATGCCTACAAGAGAAGTCAACCCAGCAGTGTAGGGGATGCGACCAGGCACCCAGGGCAAAGTGGAAGTAGCAACTTATAGTTTGGAATTGTGAAGACACAGCAGCGCCTTTTTTCACACACCCTCACATCAGCACCCTGGGTGGTTGCCCCTATTGCTCCCCTTGCCCCCCGCCTCTCCTCCCCAGTTATGACACTGAGTCAACTCATTTATCTTTGTCTGTAGAATGCTTGATTTTTTTAAGGGTCAGCTGACATAAATGTTTCCTATTCTATTTTAAATTATTAAAACAAACTGCATGATACAGGATATACCATTTGTGTCTGAAAAAAATTAATGTCATAATGATCACAGTTCATTATGACTGTGAAGCTCTCAACTCATAAAAGTGTGAAGATCAGAATTTCTTTCATGTATAAATATTCTATGCACACCTAGTTTTCAAAGGCAAAATCCAAGTTCTATAAAAGCATATAAGGTAGTTTAGGGGTAGGACTTATGACATGAGCAAAATTAGAACAAACATAGATTTGACTTCAAAGGTATTTTTTTTTCTTTGCCTAATTAATGTTTAAATAATAATTTTAAATCATATTACATTTAAAGATATATAAGGAAGCTGCTAAGTACACTATATAAATATGTAGCTGCTGCTAAGCTGCTATATAAATATTATATAGCTGGTATGGAAATGCATGGAACATTAATGACATCATCATTAATGTCCCAATAGTGGGACCAAGGAAGTGTGCAAGTAACTATGTAATTCACATGTACATCTCTCTACAAGACTTTGGGATAAATATTTGAGGGTTTGTGAAATGGAGCACTACAGCTAGGGAATGAACAGAAACATGCTGTGTCTAAGAAACTGGAAGTTGTGCAAAGATGTCAGTTCCCTGTTAGAGCATGTATTATTCTATGAGGTAAGAACAGTTGTGTGTACCCAAGTATGCAGGGATAGAGAAGGCAAAAACTACAGAAAATATTTCAGAAGTCCTAAAGCCAGGTGGAAAAGATACTGCTAGGTCCTCTGAAAAGATGATTGCTTTTCTTTTGGTCTGGGCTCCCATTTCTATCTTAAATACATAGCAATTGTTTATCTTGTATCACATTATGTAAGAAGCTTCTAAAATACTGTCAGCTTGGCAATGGTGAAGTGTTTTGTACTCTGGGACAGTTATCTGTTATGCATAATGTTTCTTTTCTTTTTATTTCATCCTTCAATTTTGTTCCAGCTCCCTTATTTTTTTATAGTTGTCATATAATATTATATTTATCATACAATATTTGTAAACTCTCTTGGACATGAACTGTTTTATTTAAGTGCCTGTAGAGCTCCTGCTACAATGGGTCTTTGGTTCTAGATCATTGTTGCCTAATATTTCTGTAGGACAAAAATATGTTGTTTCAAATTAAAATGTTTAGAAGGGAGGGAAGAAAGAAGGGTCTGTATAAGCTCTCATGATTTTTTTTTTTTTTTAATGCAGGTCGTCAGATGGTATTATTGAACAGAATTATAATGGCTACACTAGTTTTATGTTAGTGGCCAATGCATCAATCTTAGTGTTTCTGAGCTGTAATAACTTACGTAGACTCCTTTTTGCAAAATGTTCCAAGATTGGTTTTTTGGTAATTGATTATCACACATTTTGGGCTACAGTCTGCCTATTCCTTTTATCTGACACTTTTTTGCTGTTTCTCATCCTTATGTTGTGGCAGAAAGAAAAAGAAAAGTTTTGTAGAGTAAAATTATTTATATGGAGAAACAGGAAATTTGTTAAATTAAAATATACAATAAAAGCAAATAAAGACATGAGAAATGGGACTGGAGAGTCTCACGCAGCCTTCCAGTAATTCATATATGAACCATGTCAATGTGTATTTAGTGAAATTTGTGCTTCGTGGCTTTCATACCATCTCTCAAGACAGGCACCTAAAGTAACACTGTATTCATAGCTTGACATTAAGTAAAAGCTTTTCCTGGGATTCAGCTATGTTGTCTCTCTCTTCCCCTCCCCAACAGAAGCAAGAAAACAGATGCATCTTCAATTTTGATTGCCAAAATAACAATAAACAATGGCTGATTGTGATCGGTGCTCTGTTTTCAACAGGTCTCTATCTAGCGTGCTCTATGTATCTGTTGCATGTTTCTTGATATGAGATCCTGAGAAGTTACACACTTTGCTGAATGGAGGGCAAATTTTTCAATGAAGTGAGGAAAAAATGGTTTACCTTTTTAAAGCCATTTCTTCTTGCCATCAATATTGCATTTTAATATTAGTCTGAACAAGATATTCTAATTTTAGTCAAGTCCTGGATCTTTGCTCAGCTACTGGGGACTCCAGTGTTTGTTGGGTCCTAGGACTTCAGGGCAATTAGCCATGGCAGGGTTCCAGAGTCCCTGCTATGAAGCCAGACCAGCTCTAACTCCATATCAAAAAGAACTGCAGGAATACAAGGTTTCCTGCCATTAAGTTAGTAGTCCTGAAAGACCTAGGAGACCCTGCTGTAGCCAGGGATTTTAGGCTCTAGACTCTTTGGTCTGCAGGAAGGAATCTGGAAGTTCTGAAAACCCTGGGCCAGACTGAAAGGTCTTCACAGCTCCCAACTAGAGAGCTGCTCAGTGAAACCAACGTGTCCCATAGATGCATGACAGTGATAGCAGCAGTACTACAGATAAAACCTGCCAATATTATGTAGCAGCTGCTGGATCTCCCAGGATTCCTGGTCCCAAGAAGCCCCATAAGAGGACTGTTCCAAGCCTGGGGACACTTGTGCTTTCTGTGTCTACAAGAGTCTGTGTCTACAAGTCAGCCAATCATGGAAGGGCTGTCTAGGCTTTCTGAAGATCTCTGAGTTCCAGTTAGGTTTGGCTTCCTGCCTCAGAACCTGCACCTGGCTCTAGGGCAGACCTATAATCTGGACTTGGGGACTTCCAGACTTCTGCCTTAGTAGCCTGGAGGGACACCTACCTTAGAAGTCTGGAAGCCAAAGGTCCTGTGCCTGAAGCAGTCCTCCTGGTAGGGCTGTCCTAAAGCCACAGACCCAGGGAGTTCTGGCAGTTGTTCATTTTGCAGATGCAGCCTGCAGGGAGCATCTGCAGGCCAGAAACATCTGAAATGTTTCTTCTTTGTGATTGCCGGTTCACAGGAAAGCTTAAAAACACATTGGTTTTATTCTGGTTCACCACAATCAAACATCCAAAAATTAAAATTGCTCACGAATCAGAAGCCCTGCATTTTTGCTGCTTTTAATCATGATTACCTTCTTAATTGGTGGGGGAAGCTAGAGAGAAAGTGGTTGTCAGAGAGATTGTTAGCACCAAGTGTTAGGTATTTTTTTTCAGGGAGACTTGGGGTGGGGCGAGGATTGCTCTCTGATAGAAACAATGATTTTACATATCAGCAGCAGCCCAGATGTTTATCAAGGCTTTCAGTAGTCAGGAGAAACAAGAATCATTTTGCATGCATCCTGCACTTCCTCTGTTTCCATTGCAGGGCTAAATTCAATAAAGGGTAATGCTCTCTGTCCTTGTTTGGTGTTCTAGTTCCAAGAGCATTTATATTCAAGTCCTCCTGGAAACATTGAGTGTCTAGGAGGTGTAGCATCAGAAACTTCCTGGTGTGGCAGACTGTCTGCTAGGATGCACATTTTCTGGACACTGTTTCCAGGAGGAGATAGTCTGTCACACATGGCTGAGTTCCAGACCCTTGTAAATGCAGTTGCAAGACTGTTAGTTTTTTACTGGAAGTACTTTTTCATATAAGTTCCTGTAAATAAAGTATGGTTTCCACATCACAAACCTCATCAAGATAGTACCAGAATCTGTTTCAAGCTCTGCTTCAAGCTACCATGCTCAGTCAATAGCTATGGCTGTGGGAGGGTTAATATACGACGCTGCTAGTTCAGTTTGCTTAGCAGACACAAGTGGCAGCAATCTTGGCAGCTGCATGGCATGCACAATGTCTCCAGGAATGCTTCTTTTCCAGTGAAAAAAACAGCTTCCCTGTTTAAAACACACATCCCAATTTTGAGGGGCTGACCTTTTGGGGAAAAGGTGTGTGTTGTATGCAGGAAAATACAGTATGTTTGGAATTTGGTTAATGAGTTGGGTGGTGAGAGCTGGAGCTTGTTAGGGCATTTCTTCAGAGGTTTATTTACATGATCCTTTAAAAGCATACAACAGTAAAAGCTCTGTTATCTGGCATCCCCCGGGAATGCAGGGATGCCGGTTAATCAAATATTCCGGTTAATGAAATGTGCACCGTCTGGTGCACTCCCTGGCATCAGTGTGCCGGGGGACAGGGAGGGAGGCCCTGCACAGGCTGCTTTTTCCTGTGCAGGCTGCTTTGCCCTGGGCTGTGGGCCAAAAAAATGGTGAAGAAAAACTCAGCTTGCAGTGGCGAAACAGGAAGTCTCCTGGAAGTGGTACTTCTGGTTTTGTTTGGATGCCGGTTAATAGAGTTTTCTGGCTAATAAAGTGCCGGTTAACACAGCTTTTACTGTATTCTGGCTGGCTCTTTTAATGAAGATCTGTTGTTGGATTAGGTGGTGGTTGGACCAAAAGAGAAGTATTTGCATCCAGTGTCCATTCCCATGCAAAAGATCAGATCTCACACTGGACTGAGTGTCTGGCAGTTTGCCAGGTATTTTAGCAGAAAAGAGAAACGATGACTACCATGGAGGGGAAACAGTAGTGTTAACTCATAAAGATGCAGGTTAGCCAGACAAGATTTCATTGCTGTTTCCCCTTGTGTAGG
>NW_005842631.1:557549-559094 GCF_000455745.1 Alligator sinensis | reverse complement strand
TACAGTGAATCTAGTACCACTCACAACCGCTATCTTCCCTGAAAGAAGAAAGTATGAAGAGAATAGTTGTGGTACAAGGTAACATTATTTGCATATTTTGACATAAATATTTTGAAATAAAGCTATGCTCTATGTATATTATAAACATAATATATAGTATAACTTGCAGTATGGTTGTTTGAAGTGTTCCAAAGCAAAATACTTTCTTTTAATACCTTTTGGATTTTGCAAGACTTTCAGATCTGTGTCTAGACTGAATGATTTCTGTGTTTTGTCCCAGCATTGATTCAGTGACCTTGAGTGAGAGCTTTCTACTACCTAAGTATATAATCACGTTTTCCATGAAAGTGCTGTTCCATTAGGTATAAATAGGATTTTATGGTCTTGCTCTAGTTATTTAATCTAAATTTAAAGACTGTTTCATATAATCTGAGTGATTTTTATTTCCTGTGAATAGGACTATTTCTGCTGATGATTTGAGAGACAATCTTCAGCAGGGTGTAGAGGGCAAGATGTTGACACTGATATGCTAAAAAATGACACCTTTGTCAAAGATAAAATGAAACCATCAGAGCAGATTTGGAGAGAACTATATTTAAAAACAACTCAAACGTAGGCCAGGGAAAACCAGACTTCATGTCACAGAAACTATACTGTCCAGATAAGTGTAAAAGGACTTAGTAGTAGTGGCAGTAGTATATCTAGGAGGATGGATATACAAATATGGATCCAGGAAGTAGATACAAATATCCATCCTCCTGGTTCCTTGCAGCTAAATGGAAGGA
Organism: Alligator sinensis; assembly: GCF_000455745.1. NCBI lineage: Eukaryota > Metazoa > Chordata > Crocodylia > Alligatoridae > Alligator > Alligator sinensis. The sequence continues at coordinate 558,309 of NW_005842631.1, read as the reverse complement.
AAGATGGTCCCTTGGAGCATAAAAATGGGAGCAAGAAGTGGAATTGTGTATAAAGCAGAATCAGAGAGGAAGGAGGGAATGAAAACCATATTCACAAGAAATAAGCTTTATATACTTATTTGTATATTTCTACCTGAGACACACATACTCTTTGGCCCCTCATGCTAGTATTTCTAGAGAAGTCAGTGAGCAAAATGGGCACATTTTGGCCCTGTGCCATGTTGACATTTAGCTTTTAGTGACTAGGGACATAAAATACACACAGACTGGTAGAAGTGATCAGAAATCTGTAACACAACAGAAGTTCAGTGCACATAAACTGCTTTCAAAATGACCAAAATCATAGACATTCATAGACATTAGGGCTGGAAGGGACCTCGGAAGATCATCGAGTCCAGCCCCCTGCCCAAAGGGCAGGAAGTCAGCTGGGGTCATAGGATCCCAGTAAGATAAGCATCCAGTTTCATCTTGAAGGTGTTCAATGAAGGCGCTTGAACCACCTCCGGTGGCAGGCTGTTCCAGACCTTGGGGGCTCGGACAGTAAAGAAATTCTTCCTTATGTCCAGCCTGAAACGATCTTGAAGTAGTTTGTGACCATTCGACCTCGTCATCCCTTGGGGCGCTCTGGTGAACAAACGTTCCCCCAGATACTGGTGGTCACCCCTGATAAACTGGTAGGTGGCCATCAGATCACCCCTGAGCCTGCGCTTTTTCAGGCTAAAGAGCCCCAGGGCTCTCAGCCGGTCATCGTAGGGTCTGC
>NW_005842631.1:550318-555017 GCF_000455745.1 Alligator sinensis | reverse complement strand
GTCCCCCAACGGGCTTAGTTTAAAGCCCGGTGGAGCAGGTCAGCCAGTCTGGCTGAGAAGAGCCTCCTCCCTAGGGGAGAGAGGTGGAGGCCATCTCTTCCCAGCAGCTCGCTGCCTCTCTCGCCAAAGAGCGGGCTGTGGTCATGAAAGCCAAAGCCTTCCTGACGACACCAGCGCTGCAGTCTTTGGTTGACCACATAGATCCTCCTGTCCCTTCTCAGCCCATAGCCTGAGACTGGGAGGATCGACGAGAACACCACCTGTGCCCCCAGACCCTTAAGCCCCGCTCCCAAATCCCTGTAGTGCCTCATGACCTGGCTGGGAGTGCCCCGAGCCGTGTCATTGGTGCCCACATGAATAAGGAGCAGGGGGTAGTGGTCTGTGGGTTTAAGGAGCTTTGGGATCCTCTCTGCAATGTCCCGGATGCGGGCCCCTGGGAAGCAGTAGACTTGCCGGGCTAAGGGGTCGGGGTGGCAGATTGGCCCCTCAGTCCCCCTCAGGAGGGAGTCTTCCACAACAACAAACATCTTATGTTTTGTCTTGGGGTATCTTATATCAGTATAAGATAAACCGATGGATCAGTATAAGATAAACCTGGATGGATCAGACTTAACTGACTCAGGTTAAATTGGTTTATTGAACTTCTGTCCCAATCCCCTCCCCTCCAGATTCAAGTTAACTAATTATCCCCAAGCATCCCAGGATATTTTGCACCTCCCCCAAAACCCCCATCCATCATAGGGCAAGTGGGCTAGCCTTGGCTCAAGCTGTCTGCTCTAGCTGAAGAGGGAGGCATACTGTAGCATCCCCCCAGCTTCTGGCCTGAGCCACTACAGACATGTGACTGCATTTCCAGTTCAGCCTCAGACTTTTTGACTGTCTGTACTCAGCCATATTGCACAGCACATTTTATCCACAGATATCACAGCATTTTACAAAATAAATATATTGTATCTATCATATCATATCATAGAAAAACTCTGGAAAAGTTGAGTGACTCACCAAAGGTGGCACAGCAGGTCAGTAGTAGAACTAGGAATAAAACCTAGGTCTCCTGACTTCCAATCTGGTGTTATGTAGGTGTCTCTACAACCCTTTTCTCTTTAGAATAATATGAACTTAACTAAGGGTCTGACTATAGACTCTTAGGTTTGAAATGCTGGCATATATTTTCATGTGCACAAAACTTAACCAAGTACTAAACTGCCTTAGTCCTAAACCAGTTCATCATTTCAGTCCACAACATTATACTAGCTTATCTAGGATCTCCTTTTGCATTAAATCTCATTGTACTGAAGAACAGTCTACTGTATGTATTTGTTCAGTATCTGATACCCAAAAACCAAAGATATTGTAAGGTTAAGACAAATAAAATTTTAAGCTTCATTGGGTTGAGGCCCTGGGGAAAATTTTGGTATAATGTGAGAGGGATTTGATATAAAGTATATTCAGTGTTACTTACATAGTAGCTCTTACATGTCTTATGTTCCATATAGAAAAATGTACCTCTCTTAGCTTTTAGTGCCATCCTAGGAACCTCACTAACGCCATCATTAAACTATAGTAACTCTAGGTATGAAGAGTAAATAAAGCTAGAGTAACAGTCTGGATTGGTGTATGACACTGCAACTTTGAATCAGACTCTTAATAATTTTTGTACTTGTAGTGAAATTTGCATCCACGATTGGTACAACCCCCTCCCCCCCGCCCAACAGATCCACCCAAATTCTGTTAAAGGGGGAGATTTTAACATTAGAAATTAAAACACCCACCCCCCAAAATCCCCCAAAACACAAAAGGAATCAAAACTCATGGCAGAGGTGATATCTTGTATTGGACCAACTATATATTTGCAAAACAATTCTTTATTTGCAGGCTTTCAGGCAGAGACACCCTTCATCAGGCATAAGAGATTGCAAAGATTGTAAAAGTTCTCCTAGGCAGAAATGAAAATTAATATTTTTTGCAAATATCTAGTTGGTCTAATAAAATATATCATCTTTGCCATGAGGTTTGATTCCTTTTCTCTAGACCAATACAGCTACAACCTGGATACCTAACCCAAAACACAAACAAATTTTTTAAGTGTCTGTGACAAACAATCTGCATGTTGAGTCCCTGGAGGCAGCGAATTCTATGGACCTTAAGTCCTAGATCATGTAGTTTTACCCAGAAAAGCTGATACCTTAATTTTATGAGACTTTTGCTTGAGGCAAAACTTTAAATGTGTGTCAAACATACTTCGAGGGGTATAGCTATGACAATTCTTTCTGTTCACATATACACTTTTTTTTCTTCTTATTTAGGGCCTAATCTACATCATAGAGAGAACAAACTCCAGAAGTCTGTGCTAGATGCTTGTAATTTACATTGTAATCTACTTTTCTTTCATTAAAAGTAAATATTATAAATGGACCTACATTTTAAAAGACAAAAATCTAAGGTCTCTATCTGGCAATGAACTTATATAAATGAAAGTCGAGACAAACAATCCTGGCAAAGAAACAAAAATGTAAATCCAAAAATTATGCTTCAATCTGTACTGTGTATGTGTATGGATGTATCATTTTATAAATGTATACATACAATGCTAAAAGCAGAATAATTAAAATATGCAGCTATTATAAAATACAATAATTTTATAGTAGTAAATTCATGAACAAGTCTCATGACCTTTCTACTAAACATAAAGCTAGAACATCTTGATTTAAGATTAAACCTAGATGATAAATGATAGATTATGATATGGTTAGGAAACCAAAAACCTGAACATATCCCCTAAATTTAGCATAAAAATTAATGTAACATACTAAAGAGGCCAATCAAAACAGGTAGTCAAGCCATAACTCTCCGATAGGGTGTCATTAATGCTTTGTAAACTAACAAACAAACAAAAATCTAAGCCTTGTACATCTTAAATCATTGAAATTAATTTAAATGATTGGTGGTACAAGAAATATGCTAGGATGAGTTTTCATGTACCTCAAGTAAGAACTCAAAAATGTAAGCATCTGCTCAGCTATAGCTAATTTATTTGGACAAAAATGCAGGTATTCAGAGATATCAACAGCTAAATACTTTATATAATTTGTTTAATTCAGATGGAAAACAAAAACCATTTTAGATCAAAATCTACCATGACATACATGAGGAAAAGTACTGAGATGTAACTGGTGGGGAAAATACTAGCAGGATGGTCAATGTACTATTCGAATGCTAACTTAGAAACGTCAAATAAAACTACCAAAACAAACTAGCCACCTAGGCTTTTTGTCCAGTGATTCAAATGTGAAAGATTTTTGACTTGCTGAAATGAGTGCACACTAGTTGAAATGCTGCCTTTAGCATAAAGAAAATTGAGCTTGCACAAATGTAAAGGCTGAAAGGAGGCTTTCATCCAATTAGTGTTATCTCCTGAATTATAACTGTTAATTGGATTTTCAAACACATTATATCCCTAATAAACCTGACTAGTAAAGACTAAGAGGAAATCAGCTTACCTTCTACAGATTTGTGAAAAGACAGTTAAGTGGAATTCTAGGCATCTATTCTCTCATCTTGGTGTGTGAGTTTTACACAAATAAAGCCTATTAACAGTAATGCCAATTATGGGTATAAATCCTCTGCATATCAGTGGAGAAAATACAGCCCTGGAAGTTGAAAAGATTGTCATCTTCTGGATTTTGCTCAGAAGACAAGAAGTTCAAGAAGTTTTTATGCAGATAAAGTGAAATAATCTATTTGCTGTTGTACTTATGGCACAATAATTATGTGAGCAGTGACCTCAATAAAGCACTTAAAGGCATATCTTGAAACTTTAGTGGCCTGTATAATTACCTGAATTTTGAAGGAGAGACATTGGTGGGTAGAGGCATTAATAGATTCACTATCCTTGTCTTTTCACTTTTGTCCTTTATATTTTCTTTTACTTTCATCATTTTTCTGTCTATTCACTTTTCTGTCTACTTCCTTTTTATTTTATTCCAGTCTTTCTCAGAGTTCTGTCTGATTGTCTCCTTGCTTTCTCTTTTTCTATGACAATGTTTACCAAAATGTTGCCAGTAAGCCCTGCCTCCCAATAGAAAAATGGGTCTACTGGTGCCTTTCAGAATCCCCCAGTGTTTTCAACACCTACCCCATAGTTCAGACTTTCAATTAAGTACACATAAACTGGATTTTTAAAATGTTTTTAAAGGTCTTCATAACACACATCTGCTTACTTGTTATATGCTTTGAGGAACAGCAAAGTAACAGAATTATGTTAATATTTAAAGCATCATCTTGACAGCTTAGCTCTTTCTCACTTAAATAAAAGAAGCAGTTCACACCTAAGAGCTATATTCTCAGACTTTTTTAAAACTCAGTAGACACTACTCCATATCCATTACTCTTGAATCATATTTGGTTTTCTTAGATGGAAGATAGCTAGTGAAATGGCTTTTGAGATATTGTTACAAAGCAGTACCACTTGGTATTGGGGTTCCTACTGTGCCATGGCCCTATCAGTCCTAGGATCAGAAAAAACATAAAGGTGGTGTTAAATGCTGTTTCAGTGAAGATTCAGCCAGTATCAATGCAAAAGTTTAAAACTGTCTAAAGCAGTGGTAAAGGTCTTATTGGTTCTTGTTTGCAGTGACCTTCATAATTTTCTTTTAGTTTTGCCTTTCATGAGTAATGAAGCCATCCTAAGTTCACACAG
>NW_005842631.1:500354-550308 GCF_000455745.1 Alligator sinensis | reverse complement strand
CATATCACATTATTTTGATTATAGATGCTTCTTTCTTGTGTGCTATCAGAGATCTGCTTTCAGAGGCAAATGCATACAATGTTTCTCTTAAAGATAACCTGTAAATAATTCCTTAAATACTTGCTTAAATGTATTCTTACATGCTGAAGACTCCAGATAGACAAAAGGATAATTTACCTTAAAATTGATTTACTAAATTTTACTCATTAGTTCTCGCATACTCATATTAAGTGCCATATAAAAAGTTGAAATGGATTGACGTGTGTGGTACTATACAGAGAAGTAAGAAATCAAGGTTCCTTTCCACAGGCTTTTCCACACTGTCTCTGTAGGCTCAGCCCATAATATTCTAGGCCCAGTGTATGGAGCCCAAATGGAGCGTGACCATAAGGAGTTATATATGAACCACTTAAAAAATATAATGGAGCTTATTTCAATGTTAGTTTCTTTTGATACAACTTTAACTATACTGAGATTCTGAAAACCTATTAAGCTAAAAATTCTACTGATTTAACCTAATATACCTCAGCTCCATGTTTCTGGGGAGGATTAGTGGGATGGCTTTGATGTCAATAGCATTGTAGATGCTGGGGTGTCTTAGTGGAAAAAGAGCTACCACTCTGTAATTCTAGGGATCAGAACTAGCAAGAAGATACTCAGCACTTTTTTCTTGATTTCTTAGTCAACATTCAAAATATACATTTAAAATTCCTTTTAGTAATAAATATTTACAAATCTCCTTTGAAAAGAATGGAATGCATCAGAACCATATTACACCTGTCACAAACAATATGCATTTTTAATTGAACCAAATTCCTTCAATGGTTTTACCAAATCCATAGTATCTTCCTGAGTGCAGATGTTTGCATTAGAATCTTTTTAAGAATAGATATACATGGTAAAAACAAGTCCTGTTAGAGCTTCCTTCTGGTTCCGTATCTGAGATGGCTTCAGGAAAAAAAACATTTCAGCAGTAGACAGGAATAACATGTGGCCCTTACACAATATCCCATTAAGTGATTTTTTTATGGAATACATTTTAAAAAGTTGAGTGTTATACAGATGTTGCCTCATTTTCCAAACCCTTCTCTCTTGTAGCTCTATTTTCCACTGCAAATTCATCCTATTCAGTATTTATTTTTTTCTTTAAATACAGGTTTAAAAATAAACAGCTAGGAATACATTTCTACTCCAAATATTCAATACTATGGCTGTTTATAGATGTTATGGTTTTCTAGGTGTAATCTGGATGACAGCCGTCATTATATACACGGATGTCTGCAGTCCGAATTAACTAATCCTCATTGAATAAGAATTAAAATTAATGCAGATTAGGGCAGCATGAACTAGGCAATTTAAACTCCACTAATTAACATATATATGCGGAAACTCAATTGGGTTTTAGCAACACAAAAGAGGCTATCCGGCACAAAGTAACACCTTTACAAAGTCAAATGTGCCAAGAACACCTTACCATGACTATATATCAGTATCCTAAAACTCCAGTCCTGCCCAAGCACATGGGCTACTGGTCTGTGAAGAAGGGGGCAAACCCCATTGGCCCTCCCCTCCTCCCTCCACAACACATTGGCAGAGGCGATCTTCAAAACTCAGATCAATCGCACCTATTACAACTTCCGGAGCAGCACTTTAGATGACTGTCAGTAGGTTTGCAACAATGTAGCAGTGCTTAAACAGGCATATTATTGCAGTCTAATTACTTCCAACCACAAGTGCTCAGCACATAAGCCCACATACAGAGGCTGGAAACTGGGTTTCTTAGGGGGTTGATGGTCAATGATCATCTATTACCCTTTAATTTGAATTGAAATTTGATTTGAACTGTAGGGCTGCATTCAGATGTGCAGACACATATGGCTTGTGGCACCACAAACCTCTTTGTGGTGCCACAAACCGCACAAGTTGCACGTTAATCCATGTGCAGCACTCCTAATTTGCAGTACCAGGGCAAAATTTGCTACTGGGACTTCCCTATAGCAATCCCCTCCCCACCCCCCCCAACTGAAAAATAGTGTCACAAGCCACGCCAAAGTGGTGTGTGTTGAGACAAAAGCAGAGACAGGGGAGCAGGCAGTCTTAGGCTGCCTGCTCCCCTGTCCCTGCTTGCTCTGAGGCACCCTATGCCCCAATTAGCTGCTGCCTAGATGGCTCGGTAGCAGGGTGCCTTGAGATGGGGGAGCAGGCAGCCCTGAAATTGCTCCTCCTCTGTCTCTGCATGCTGAGGCACCCTGTGCCCCAGCCAGGTGTGGAGCAGCTGGGGAACAGCTGGCTGGGGCGCAGGGTGCCTCAGTGCGGAGGTTTCATGTGTCTCAGTGCATGAGCTCTGCAGTCTCCCCCACCTCAGGGCACTCTGCACCCCAGCCAGGTGGGGGATGCCTGGTTGGGGCACAGAGTCCCTCAAAGCAGAGGTCTACAGCACGTAAAGATGGGGGGAGCAGGCAGCTCTGCTCCCCCCTGCTCCTCTGCTCTCCCCTGCTGCTCCCCAGCTGGCCGGGGCACGGGGTTCCTCAGCACAGGGATTGCCTCCCCGCTGAGGCACCCTGTGCTGCAGGCAGGCCCCCCGCAGCACAAGAAGCAGTGGGACAATGTGTCCTGCTGTAAAGCACACATGCAGGGGCACGCACTGCAGGACAAAGTACTGGAACAAATTTGTCCCACTACTATTTGTGCTGCTACAAAGGCACACCCCACTCGTGGGGAGCTGGGCTATAATGCACATCAGTTGACATGGTTTAGGGAAGGGTGAGCACATCTACAAATGGCTTATGAGACAGCTGTGTTAGGAATGCGATATAAGAGAACTCGCTTTGAAAAAAGCTGAAAATCTATTAATGTGCAAAACCCCAAATATCAAATAGGTGAGATGTCAGCAAAATGAGGGGAAGGATCACAAGAACAACTGAAAATAAGACTGTAAGAAATGTTGTGAGAATGGTGTCCCCAAGCACATATATATATTTTTCTTGAAGACTTTAAGGTAAATCTTCTTTCTCTCTATAATGGCCCAGCAGTTGAAATGATTTCTTTAATCTTTCCATGAACTACCTTCACTGTAAGTCCCAGGAGGCAGGGGAAGAGCTGTTTCCATGGGTCCACTGCTCTCCAACCATGGGTATGGGCAGACTGGGATAGGGAATGGGTGGAGCATAGCAAAATACTGGCCAGCAGAGTTGAGATAACAGTGAAGGAGAAAATCTGTTACCAAAAAGATTGCTTTTCTTCTGGAAAAGGTAGAAGCAGTTGATCCAGAAAGTGACCTGTGACTCTCAATATAATTTCCTCACTCTGCTTCTGAATCAGTACAGTGTTGTGCTGTATTTAACGTTGCTGTCCAGCCTGATGATGATGAGAAGACTCTGGTACCCTTTCTCAGGAATATTTCTTACTCATAAGAAATCCCACTGAAATAATTGTGGGCAAAGGTTTTGGACAGGTCTGGGCATTCTTCCCAGACTTGACCTTAACCCAACAATTATTGTATTTGATTTTTACTAATTAATTTTAATTTATGAATTTATATATACAATTTTCAGTTGCCTCTGCCATTTTCAGTTCACATTGGAAATGGAAGTAGAGATAGTAATATACCATAAAGATTTTTCTGATATTTCTAGCCTGATTGGAAGAAGTTCCAGGCACCTTATGGAAATATCCATTATCCTAAGATTTCCAGCCCAGCTTAAAAAGCTTGCATAATTCTAAAAATACAGGTTTTTGGAACATGTATGAACTGAATTGTAGTTTTATACCTTTTGGAGCTGATAGAGAAAATCTTCTGTGTTGCAACTTAAGCAAATTAGTTCTTGTCATACCACCAGAAGACATGGAAAACAATGATCACTTCCTTTATAAAAATCTTTCATATAGTTGCAGATTGTTTCACTTTTCCCCCTCCTTCAGTTGTCTGTTTTTTATAGGAAAGGAACTTAACTCTTCTTCAGAAATTATGTTTTTTAAAGCTCTTATTATTCTTGTCACTCTCCTTTAGACTGGTAATTTTATTTACATCTTTCTTAGAGCATGGTGCCCAAAACCAGATGCGGTATTCCAGTGGAGGCCTTACCAGTACTAACGGTGGAATAATTACCTCCCATGCCCAACACACATCGTCTTCCTGTTTTTGTGTTATTTCTTCTATTTATCATGAATTCTAGGCCTGTTCCAATTGCTTGCAACTTCTCCAAGGTTGGTATCATCAATAGATTTTACAAGTGTGCTCTCTATTCCGTTATTCAAATTGTTAATGAAAATAATGGCAAAAACTGGCAGGAATCTACTTGAAAAATCCACCATTTTGACAACAAAATTTGATATCCTTTTTTTAACATAGTTTTGCAACTAGTTGTGTGCCTACCTCATAGTTATGTCATCTAGACCAGGGATACCAAAGATATGACTTGTAGAGCTGCGTCATCCACCCTGTGGCAACAGTGTTAACTGTTGCAGCTTCAGGGCCACAGCTTGTCCCACTGCCAAATGTCAGGCCCTGTGGGAAGTCCCACAGGGCCAGACATTTGGCAGTAGGAGGAGTGGTAGCTGTCAATGCCCCAGAAGCTGCAGAAATGTGTGGTCACCATCAAATCTGCAGCTTGATGGGCAGCCCTGTAAGCCAGATGATAAGGCTCTGCAATCCAGGGCCAGCCTTTGACCAGCGCCATACAACTCATCTAGATGTGGGGCTGAATGAGTCTGACACTCCTGATCTAGACCACATTTTCTAGTTTGCTTTTTGAGAATATAATGTGGGACAGGGTCAAAGACATTCTGAAGTTAAGATATCACATCTGCTATATCACCAGCTACTCTGTCAAAGGAGATAAGATTGGTTAAATTTGACTCATTCTCGATAAATCCGTATTGGCTCTTTCTTGTTACCTTTTTGTCATTTAATAGCTTGGGAGCTTATAAACTGATTGCCTAATTCTTCTATGTCTGATGTTCTTTTGGGTACCAAAGTTAGGTTGACTGGCATGTAATTCCTTGAGTCCTCTGTTTTCCCTTTTTAAAAAGAGAAACTACATTTGCTGTTCTTAGTCCTCTGGGACCTTATAAAAGATAATCAATTGCTTATAGTCCAGTTCACTTCAGCAAGTTCCATATGTATTCTAGGAATATCCTCAAACTCTGCCAACTTGAATATGTCTTATTTAGGTAACTGCTCTTTAACTTGTTCTTTCTCTATTCTAACCTGCTAGCCCTTCCTAAAAAATAGTTGAATTAAGAATCTGGTTACATTTAACTTGTTTTTTGAAGATTGAAGCTAAAATGGCATGTAATGCTTCAAACTTTTCTGTACCATTTGTTATTTAATCACCTTTCCTGCTAGCAAACTGGTTTAATACATAGTAAATGTGGATCAGTGACACACTACAAAGCTCTTCTACATAAGTGAATCACTCAAATCCAGGTATAGTTACTCCATGGGAAATGAATAATAATTTTACTGTGTGAGAAAGTTAATATACAGAATGTGTTGTCATTTTATTTCCCTAATTTCATCCCAGAGTAATTTGTTCAATGCAAATTCTTTCCACTGCCACCAAGTGGCCAGATAGTATAATAGCACCTACAGTGGGCAGCCAGCTTGGGAGAACTGGCTATATATCCCTGCTATTGCACAATCAATTTACTGTGAGATAAATTACACTGTAGTAATTTGTGTTGTGTGTCCAGACCATTACTGTACTTCCTATCTTTCCTCTACATCAAGATAATTTGCTGTTTTGCCTTTTATATAATCTCTTTTTGGAACTGCCAGCTCTCCCAAAACTCTTAAAAGTTTCTTTCCAAGAGACATCATGTATCAATTTTCCTGATTGTGCTGATTTCTGCTTTTACAAGTCCATTGTAATTCTTCTACTTGCTCATTGCTCTCTCTCCTTTCTCTCCTTAGAACATCAATTCTATTGATTCATAATCACTTTCACCCTAATTATTTTCCAGTCAGATACTCAACCTGTTCCTCTTTGTTAGTCAGAATCAGATCAATGGTAGCTACAACTTTGTAGATTCCTCAACCCTCTGAAAGAACACGTTGTACCCAATATATTCCAAGAACTTGTTGGATGTCCTATGCTACTGCTTTTCTAATAGATATCCAAGTATTTACATTTCACTACTACCAGCTCAAACAAAACAAAAAAGAGGAAAAAGAAGAACCCACCTCATCAATCACCTCCTCCTTCTGGTTATGTGATCTGTAACAGACCCTCTCCATGATTTTTCATCTTTTCTTTTCCTTACTTATCTTTACTTACAGACATTCAGCAAGTCTGCCTCTCAGTTTTTCTTCTTTGACTTTGCAGCAAGTTATGAATTCTGGATATACAAAGCAATATCTCCGCCCTTCATTGCATGTCCTTCCTGAAAAAGCTCTATCCTGCTATACCAGTATTTCAGTCTTGCAACTTAACAAGTCTATGTGCAACTAATTATGTCATAGTTTTGGCTGTATACTAAGACTTCTACTTTTTCTTGTGTATTCTCTCTCTGAATTTGTCTACAGATGTCTCAGTGTTTATAGGTTGGCCCATTATTCACCTCTTCACCTCTCCCATGACCCAATTTCAGCCCACTGACTGATACAAAGGGTTGAATGATGCAACGATGAATGGTGTGATTTAAAAAAAAATATATGTGCAAGTAATTTTGGTTCTTGAAGTCTCACTGAGAGTCAGTAAAACTTAGGCTCCTCAGTTAGTTTTGAAAATGCTATCCCCCATCTAAAGATGACATTACATGACTATTACTACTATCCTCCATAGGATCCATGCCCCATTCAGTGCACAGGATGAAAAGTGCTCAGGGAATAAGACAGATATTCTATATTTGGATCCTCTTCATTCACTGAGTGATCCCTGATCTATTTACCCCACACAAAGAATATAGAATTGGCAATGAATACTGAATTATTTTCTAATAGCATTCTTTCTACAGGATCATTATTGTTATAACAGATGAGCACCTCACAACTTTTAACTTCATTGTAGGTAAGAGAGATTATTATTCCAGTTTTATGGAAAGTGGGGGCAAGTGGGGAGAAACTGAAAGACACTTTCTTAAGGTCAGAGAGTCAGCTTTAGAATTCAGAACCACTAACTCCCAACCACATGTCCATTCTTCCACATGACAATATCCTCATGTTAGAGGTGCTAATCTTCTAGAGTTGCCATTGACTTCAGTGAGGTTTTGAGTCATCAGCATATCCAGCCCCATGACTTTGAAAATGGGAATCCAGAAAATGAGGAAAACACAGTTGAAAAGCAAGGATATAATTAAATTTTCCTTGGTCTTGCTCATCTTACCACAAGGCCATCCCTTCTTTTCCCATAGTCCTTTGTCTTTTCCTTTATATACTGTCCTGCTTCTTAATCAAGGAGGGTAAGGATCCTACAAACAGCCTACACAGCCCTGACAGATTCCCTGAGAACCATCCATCCCATCTACCAATGGAAGCAGAAATCTGATAAGAGTATATTTTTGCTAAATAAAGGGCTGTATCATAATCTATATAAAAACATACAAATTAAGGTCACACAAGCTACAAACAGACACCTCATGTGTGGTAGGTCCTGACTGTCTCAGGGTTTGGCTCAGATCAAAATAGGAGTGGTACACCTGTTTACACACAGAGCTGTTCCAACCTGCATTGTTTCTCCTGCCTGTAAGTGGTCAGGGAGAGCACAGAGCCTGACAGGCTTGTCCCTAGAGTGAACTGCAGTTAAGCTAAATGAGTCACAAATAACTTACAGAAAATATCCTGGGAAAAACCACTAATGCCTTTTAATGGCATATTTCACAGGAATGTGAAGGAGGACAATGATTGTAAATGGTCCGTAGGGTATGACAGTCTGTAACGAAGAGTGACTGAGAAAGCTTGGAGGAGGTAGTTAGCTCAGTCAGTCTGAAGTCAGGCAGAAGGCAGGATAGATGTGCACCTTATAGACTAACTCATGAGCTTGTCAACCAGGGGTATGTGGTACTTGAGAAGGCCCTAGGGGATACATGCGGGTGGGCAGGGACAGAGTGCCAAGTACTTGCCAACACACACCATCCTGCGGTGCTGTGCAGGTGCCACCTGCCTGGCTGGTAAACTGCTCCATGTCCTGCCACTGGGGGTACACTGATCCAAAAAGGTTGAAATCTCCTGGACTAACTAAATCAAAGATGTATAGCATGAGTTTTTGTGAGCCCAAGCTCTGTACATCAGAAGCTGATGAAGTGAGCTCAGGCTTATGAAAGCTCAGGCAATATGTATTTTTGAATTAGTTAGTTTATAAAAGGGGTGGCCAATCTGCAGCATGTGTACCACAAACCTGTGTGTGTGGCATGTGGTGGATTTGGTGAGGGGACAGGCAGCACAATGGCAGATAGGGCAGGGGGCAGAAAGCAGAGTGGCAGATCAGGCAGGGGTAAGAGATCAGATTGGCATTCAGGAAGGGTGCACAGCTAAAGATCCTTTTCTGCCAGCTAATTTGTGGCACATCTTCCAAAAAAGGTTGGCCCCTGCTGGTCTATAAGGTGCACATCTACCCTTGCCTTCTGAGGAAGCCTGGACTGACTTTCTTCTAAGGGAGGTATGGGGGCTTCTTCCCTATGCAAAGAGAGACTACTGGAAGAGAATAGTGGGTCTCTCCTTGTTTCCCCCAATTGGAAGAGGTGGCTGATTCCAAGGTTCTCAGTAGAGTGTGGGATGCTGTTACTTCTTTGATATTGTGGGCCTAACTACCATATTTTCTTCCATACAACACATCCCCAAATAAAACATTATGTGTATGGAAGGTAGTATATAGAAAAAAAGATTTTTCCAGAGTCATGGCCAACTATGTGACATACAGTAAATCCTTCTGGAAAGTGTCTAGCAAGTGTGGCATCAGGATCTTCCTGGTGTGGCATACTGTCTCCTGTGAGGCCATACTTCTAGGAAGACGTATTCTATATCATACAAGGCTAGGACCCAAATCTTTGCAAGGGCAGTCATGTGGCTATTAGTTCTTTACTGTAAGTAATTCTTTATATGAGATCCTAGAAATAAAATGTTGCTTCCACATCGAAAGCCTCGTCAAGACACTACCAACAGCTCAGCTGCTGTTTCAGACACAAGCTATATTACTTGGCCAATAGCTATGACTATGAGAGGGTTAACACAAGAATCTGCCCCTTCAGCTTGCTGAACAGATACAAGCAGCCAACATTTTGGCAGCTGCACAGCATACACAGTGTCTCCACAGACTTGCTTCTTTCACAGTGAAAAAGTTAGCTTTCCCTCTTAAAACATACTCCAATTTAGGGGGAAGGGCAAGATGATTTGCGGGGAAAGGTCCACATTATATGTTAGAAAATATGTCATTTAGAACTTTAATATTTGGTTATTATTCAGCCAAAATATACCCTAGGGACACAAGCAGGATAAGGGAAATGGCAGGATTTTAAAGTAACTAACTCAGCCAAACCCAAAGGGAATTTCATTGGGCAAAGACAAGGCTTTTCTCTGGCCCCAGAGATTTCTCTTTTCTGACTTGAGAAGGTCTGCTGCAAGCATTAAAAGTATCAGGGCATCTCAAATGGAAAAAAGTCACAAGAATCTTCTTGTAATGGAAAAATGTTCAGCAGATTCAATGTAGAAAGCACTACTAGCTCCCCTTTTATGTACATGGATTAGATGTCTTCCTAAATGTTAAAACATATATTTCTGCAATCTTCTATCTCTTTGCTTTTCAATAGGAGTTTTGAAATTACAATATTAAGGTTGAGCATTAGCTTAATTATTGGTCTTTGAATGAAATCTATACATTCAAAAGTACCCTGTTTTTCAAAATTTGTTGAGACAGTCTGGTCTTAAAATGATTAGCTAAATGCCCAGAAAACATCCATTTAAGAATATTAGATCTGAAAGCTAATTATCATTATAATGATTTCTAATTGTATTTAATTGTTATCAGAAAGCTAATTGAAATGTTCTTGATTTTCATTCTGGTTAAACCTGACTGGACAATATTAGTTGTTATAGGGCCAGTGTGTCAGTTGGTGTAAATCAGAATAGTTCAGTTGATTGGAGATTAGGTCATTTACATCTGCTGAAGATCTACTTCTACATGTCATTAAAGGTTAACATAGGGTCTGAATCACTTCATTACACCTATTTTATACCAGCATAACACTATGGAAATTAATTATACGTAACTCATGTGACAGAGTATAGAATCAGGTCCATATTTCTTACCATTGATATCGCAAAACAGATGCGTGTCAATTCTGCACCTCTGAGATTATTCACATGTCTGTGTCTTACAGGAGTGGGCACTTACTGATAAATTAGTTTATCAGTTTTCAAATTTTGTCATTCCGTTTAGACATTAAAAAGAATTGTGCTTTTCACAGACAGCGTGGGAATCAGACTTAATTATTTTAAGAACAGAAATCACTAATTTCAAAAGAGTCAGACCTCAGACCATGAGAATATGTTATTGAGAGCATGAGTGTGTATGCTTGTGACAGGAATGTAAGAATAAATGCTGTTAAAAGCATGATGGGATCTGATACATGAGCCCAACAATCATGTCTCCTGCTATGTCACACGTGCATGCCAGGAGGTGTGACCATGGAATTGGGGATCAGATCTCGATTCCACCCTATTGCCAATCTCACATCCTGGGCTCCCCCTGCACCAGCAAGTAGTAATCCAGGAGCCTGGCACTCCTGTGGCCCGGACCACCAGTCAGCTGATCAGCATGTCCAACCTTGCGATTGCACGGGAGTCTTGACAGACTCTATGGTGCTCTGAAGGCTGGGAGTGGCCATGTGTTTAATTTAAGGCGCAGTGGGAACCACCACAACATTATTACTCACATTTTGTGTAATAAGTTTGTGGCTTGTTCCCCGTTTTATAACACCGTTACTTGCTTGAAAGTGTGACCAAGTTACTATTGAAGACAGGGGTGGGCAAAATGGTGGATTTGGCTGGTGGCCAGATTCTATTTCCCAGCAGCCCTTGCCCATGTCCCAGGAGTGGTGGTGTTGTGACATTGCAGGGCCAGGGTTTCCACGGAGACCGCCCCTGGCAGAGCTGGCAGGGTGGGCAGCAGTGCGGGGGGTTGCTCCAGGGCTGGGATCTTGTGGTGATGACAATGTAGTCTGGAGCCAGGGCAGAGCTGCGATCCTCTGCCTGCACACCGATATAAGATTGACACTGATTTAACAAAGAATGCGACTAGTTCACACTGCAGCTGTATCTTGTTCCTCAAGCTTTTACTTTTAGATTGGTTGAAAATCTCTCCAACTCAAAATACAAGAGAAAATGCAGCTTTTTACCACATCATTACTATTTTTCAGTGTTCAAACTGTAGACAGTGCAATGAGTTTAGACTTGTATTTATACAAGTCTTCATAGTTTCATTATCTCTAGCAAAAAATTTTCATGCTATGTGAAAATGAAGTAACAAAATTCAAAAATCCTTTATCTAAAACAACATTTAAAATCTGTATTATGTGGTTTTTATCTGGAATCTGGTTTTTCCATGAACTTTTTGATCGGTTTAGAGAAGCTGATTAAATTTAACACAAAGGAAACAGTAAAGTTCTTTCCAGTGAGAATGGCTAAACATTGTTTCAAGTAAAATATATGCAAAATATTTGCAGATACTTTATAAAGCATCAAACCCCTAAAGACTAGCTTCACTATAAAATACTCTTGCAATGTTTATTTTTTACTGTACATCAGCTGTAAACTTAGCTACTTTCTGCACTGAGTTTATCTATCTAAAGAATATATGATTACAGTGGCATATGTCAAAGATATGTTACAAATTATGCACATTACACTACACTTTATTAGAGTGATCATGAAGACTATTATCATGGCATGTGGCAATATTTCTTCTAAATCATCCAGTAGAACATATCTCCTTATTAATATATCATTAATGAATTAGTATCATTATAACTTGTTATTAAATTAATGGATTATGTTTTAATATAATGGTATCATTACCTGTACGGATTTGTGCTGGTACTGGTATTGAGCAAAGGTATTTTTTGAAGAGGCAATGTCAGCTTTTTCAAATTGTTTCTTCACTCTTGCCAAACCACCAGGTACTGTACAAGCTTCTGATTCTTCTATAGCCTAGCATGATTAATAAAATAAGGGTAGCTGTTTATCTTATACAGTAAGGCAAGACAATCATAAAAAATATTATTTCATTAGATGAGAGCAGTTATTTAAAATTTGGTACTTTTAAATGGAAATCCTGGACAGTATAGTTACTTATGTAGCCACCTACAATTGGTATATTCATTGTAGATGATTACACCTTCAATTGCTATATTCTTTCCTATATCATTGTATATTATATTTTATATATAACCAGTCAAAACAAAGCTTGAAATACTTTTTTTGCATCTCTGTGAGTGCATCTGCATGTGTGCCTTACTGCAGATTAGCTCCACAGTACAGCATCACTGTCTACACATGTGCCAGTATTAGGGCACAGTAAATTAATTAACTTCTGTAAGATAGCACTGTCGGAGACGGTTCTATTTTATTATGGTGGAGTCATTTACTGCTCAGAAATGCATATGTGGACAGTGACCAGGACTACAGCAGTTTGAGCTGGGTTGGTACAGCCTCAGACTGGCAGCAGGCTCGGGGGGGGGGGGAGCCCCCAGGCTCTGCAGTTTTTGTATAAAA
The DNA here is from genome assembly GCF_000455745.1 of Alligator sinensis. Lineage (NCBI taxonomy): Eukaryota > Metazoa > Chordata > Crocodylia > Alligatoridae > Alligator > Alligator sinensis. The sequence continues at coordinate 537,602 of NW_005842631.1, read as the reverse complement.
TAGTACTGATGGGGACAGTGCTATCTTGTGGTGGAGTCCTTTACTTTGCAGAAATGCACATGTGGACAGTGACTGGGACTGTAGCAGTTTAAGCCAGGACAGAGTAGCCCTGGGCTGACAGCAGGCTGAGGGGGGCAGCCACATGGCTCTGCAGTTTTGGTACTCTTGTTCCCCAGCCAGCCCCTCCACTGCCTGATGCTGTCACCTGGAGCCCAGGGTTGACTCCTGGAGCCTGTTGCCAGCTCAGGGCTCCTCTAGACCAGCTCAAGCTGCTGCATCCTGGGTGCACGTGCAAACACTGTGCCCAGGGCAGCCAACACTGGCACAACCTGTGCCAGAGTTTATCATGTCGTCTTAATGACATGTGTAGATGGACCCAGTCTGATAAATTTTGTTGAGATATCTCAGTATTGTTAGAATTTCTTCAATTCCATTAACTGCTCTATACCTCTAGCCAGCAGGCAGCCCCTGCACTGAAGCACCCTTGTGCCCCAGCCAGTCGGGGCAGCATCTACTTATCTATCTATTTTACTCTGCAGCAGAATAGCAGTGCTGTAGCAAGGAAGTTTGGCACCTGGGCAAAGCCTGCAGCAGCAGCCTGCCCTCACCCCATGCACAGATCTGGGGGAGACATGCCCCTCTATGCTTGCCCAGGAGTGCATGCAGTGGCAGAAGCTACCCTTTCCCCGTCCGGCTCTGTTCCACATCCCACCCCAGCCGGGCAGTGCCTGTTGGTGCCCCTTTGCTTTGGTGCCCAGGGCGGTCACCTCACTCACCCCCCACCACTTGCTACAGCACTGCAGAATAGTATTTGGATTTATAAGTACTATCTTGCTGCAGAGTAAATTAGTTGCAACAACAATCAACATATAGATAAAAACAAATTAAGACACAGCACTTTAAACCTAGGACACCTGGACCTCTAGTTATGGCTGAAGAATGTGTATCACAGCTTTCTCAGGAAGGGTTTTGAAAGTGGCAGTAGGCTGTCTTCACACTGCTCTGGCTCATGATCTTCTGGTTATCAGTCCAGGCAATGCTCCAACTAGTAGCTGGACATCACCATTCTCAGGGCCAGCTGAGAGATGGGAGTATGGCAATCTTTCTGTATCTTTGCTCATTTTGTACTTCAGGTGCCAGCCTGTGATTGAGACCTGGATTTGATCTCTTGCTCAGCCAATGATTTCTTCTCAAGTTGGGGCAAATCATTCAGGGATGGTTTACACCAGGGGTGGCCAACCTGCAGTACTCATGTCACAAGTGGTATGGGAAGTATCTGTGTGTGGCACATAGCAGATCAGGGAGTGGATAGACAGCACAATGGCAGATGGGGAAGGAAGCAGAAAGCAAAGCAGCAGATCAGGCAGGAGAAGGGGATCAGTGTGGCACTTGGGGAGGATGAGTGGCTAATTTGTGAAACACTTGTCAAAAAGGTTGGCCACTTCTGGTTTATATTAGGAAGAGGTTATTTTTTTTACCACGCTATAACTGGTTTAGTAAACCCTGGGTTTACCTTGACCAGGTTAATTTGATAAAAACAGGATAAATGAATTAAAGATTGTGAACTGCTCAGACATCATGGTAATAGAGGAGGCATAAAAGGGATAAAGGGATGCAAAATGACCTCAGTGTACCTCAGGAACTTAGCATCTTCTCAGCACTTTGCTTTCATTTTTATATTATCATATTCATGCTTAATTTTGTACTTTTGTTGTTGTCATTGCTTGCACACAATGCAAGACATTTCTAATCACATCTTTCATTCAATTTTAAATAAACATTGTATATCTTATCATGATTATTGCTTTAATAATAAAGCTGTTATCTATATAGATACACTCTATTGCTCCTACTGATAGAATATTATCAGTTTTTATGAAAATCATGCATGAGTTTATCTTAATTCAATAACAAAAAGAACACAAAACAAGTAGGAGACAGTTTCTCAGATTAATATATAAGCTAATGTTGTATTCAAAGAACTTGTTGCTTGAAAAGCAGTAAATACTGCGTTTTTGTGCTCACGAGTAATTTGGCATTTGTTTGTTCAATTTACCAATTATTACTGCAATGAAGTAGGCTTTGTTTGCTATATGTTGATCCAAAATATTTTTCTCTAAAATATCCAGAAAATAATAGCTATGTATCACTTTCTTTAACTGACTCCTGTATACTGAATTTTGTAAAAGTTCCCCCTTCAAAGCTAGACTCAGAACAACTGTAGCAACTTCAGTATAATAGTTACACCTATTTCTGCTGTGTTTTTGTTTTGGGAACTCTGAAAGTAAGTTTATTCTTTCAAAGTTTGCAAGTTTTGGAGATAACTGTTTTACATTGTCTCTAGATTTGAGTGTTGTGATATCACAGCCCAGCAGAGTAGAGGACAAACAACCTAGCTATGAGTATGACTAGATTAGAGTTTGTGGCACCCCTGCAATATGACTTGACTTCCACTTTACTCCATTTAACAAACACTATTTTCAGTGCTAACCTGACACACCATAAACAGTTGTTATAGGTTTCTATGAGCTTAGAATAAACCACCAGCATATGTGTCACATTAGTTTTTTTTAATTTTGTCATACTTTTGGGGCCCTTTTGGTTTGGCAATAAGACCTCTCTAAGCTTCTCAGTTAGCCAGAGGGAGACAGAAAAAGTATAAGTAGCTTGTCCTTTTCATGTGTTTTTGGTAGGAAGGAATAATTTAGGAAAATTTGAAAAAACCCTGCCCTGACTGTTAACTTATTCCTTAGCATTTTAAGGATCAAGCAAATAGATACAAACATTTAGAATGTGAAGCTAATGTGTTACAGGTCATATCCAGTAACTAGTATTTTCATCATCTGCCCATGTCCTACTGCAGGGTTTCTGAGGTAATAACAAAAGTGAACAAACCACCGAACCATACTTCATGTGCTTGCACCAACCCCACAGTCCCATTGTCTACCATTTCTTTTTATGCTATTCTTTATTTTACTATATATACAACTCATGTGCATGCACTTGTTTTCCTGTTCCCCAGTTCTGGACTCACTATCCATTCCTTTTCATGTGTTACACTCAGCAGAGAATCCTGGACCATATTGTGGAGTACTTTACTGAGTTAAAAAAAAAGACACGTGTAACTCTTTTTTGTTAACGTTAAATTCCTTCAGTTCCTTTTTAAATGGATTGTCCTTCCCTCCATATCGATGAAATGCTCCTGCTGGTGTCAAAAGCAGAAACACACTGGAATCAGTAAGAAGCTACTGTGGCAGGTCATTGTTGGTGCCTGCCACTTTAAGGACTGAACCAGCAGGCGCTTCATTGTGGCGGCCATTTTAGATCTCTGGCTGCCTATATAAACAGAACAGTTCACTGCTGGCAGGCCAGGCAGTAGCATTGCCTGGCTGCAAAGCTGAATGCAACACCCTGGAGATAAGGGCAGGAGCTGTAAGGGATGGTTTGGAGGTTCCTGGTCCTGGGCATGACCTAAAACTGCACCCTGCCGGGAGTGGGTGGCCTGGTGGGGCTCCCAGTGGTGTGGGAGCCTCCAGGAAATACCAGGCCAGTTACCACCTGAAAGGTGGGTCAGGACACCTTAATAAACCCAGCTCCCACAACCAGGTGGGCTACCCCATAGTAGGGCCAAGAAGGCAGACCTAGGTTAGAGTGTGGGCTATAGACTTAGAAGCCTGACTTAGGATACCGTCAACTGGTCAATGCTGGGGCCAGGACCAGAATGGGCAAAAGGGCCAGGGGCTTCCGTGAGGGACACCCAGAGCTGAGTGCCTGGGGTTTCTGACTGGCCTTGGAGGTGAGGCCAGAGCCTGCGTGGCCAAAGGTCCTTGGGGGGTCATGCCCAAGAAGGGGAAGAGTTCAGGGAGCTAGGATGAGGGTGGAGTAGGCCACCTGATTGGAGGGATCCAGTTAGGATCCAGATTGGAGGATTCTGGAGCCCAATGTGGGGCTGGTGATGCTATACCAGCTGTGGATGCCATGTGCGAGGCTTAGGCTGCAGTGTAGGGGAGGAATGGAGCTCCAGATAGTGCCCCCTGGCATCAGGGCAAGAAATGGGCAGCCTCCCACCTAATTACTATCATAATTATATATCATCAAGGCGTGGTAGGAAAGAAGATGGGTGGTCCAGAAACAGGTGAGCGGGTCATTGGTAAACTAGTCCCGAGGAAGCCCCCGTTACACTATATACATTTGTGGACCCTTATACTTGCCTCCCATAACTGTTCATTTTTTAAAATCACTCTACCTCCTTGAAGTTGCTAGAATACACAGACGCACACACTCCATTATCCCCAAGTCAAGGGTGCTGGTGAAATTATTTGCAATGTTCAAGCCTGTCATTGCACTGCCCAATTCACAAGATCCTACCATAATTATTGTGTTTTGCAAAATGTTTTGTAAAAATTGCTGATCAGGTACAAAATTTTGGTTTACTGTACCAGCAGCTAATTTCTCTTTTAGTAACAGATGTTAGTGATATTTAAAATTTGCTGTTATATTTTCAAATAAGCATGAATTTCTGTTGGGCAAATACTATATGTATAATTCCTGGTAACAATATTAAATATTTTTACAAGTATGTTGGTAGCAAGAGGTGGATCAGGGAAAATATAGGTCCCTTACTGAATGGAGGGGAAACCTTGTGACAGAGGATGCAGGAAAGGATGAAGTGCTTTGCCTCAGTCTTCACAGGCAAGGTCAGCTCCCAGACTATGGCAATGGGCAGCACAGTTTGAGAAGGAGGTGAGCAGCCCTCAGTGGTGAAAGAACAGGTTAGAGACTAGAAAAGTTGGATGTGTAGAAGTCCACTGGGCTCAATGGGATGCACCTGAGGGTTCTGAGGGAATTGGCTGATGTGATTGCAAAGCCATTGGCCGTCATCTTTGAAAACTCATGGAGATCGGGAGAGGTTCCGGATGTTTGGAAAAGGGCAAACATAGTGCCCATATTTAAGAAAGGGAAGAAGGAGGATCCAGGGAACTACAGACCAGTCAGCCTTGCCTCACGGAGCAGAAAAATCATTGAGCAAATCCTCAAGGAATCCATTTCTAAGCACTTGGAAGAGAAGAAAAGTATTAAGAACAGTCAGCATAGGTTCACCAGAGGCAAATCATGCCTGACCAACTTGGTTGCCTTCTATGATGAGGTGACTGGCTCTGTGGATGTAGGGAGACTGGTGGATGTGGTGTACCTTGATTTTTAGCAAGGCTTTTGATAGTCTCCCACAACATTCTTGTAGGCAAGCTAAGGAAATATGGGCTGAATTAATAGTCTGTAAGGTGGATAGAGAACTGGCTGAAGCATCAGGCTCAGAGAGTAGTAATCAATGCCTTGATGTCTAGTTGACAGCTAGTATCAACTGGAGTGCTCCAGGGGTTGGTCCTGGGGCCAGTCTTATTCAATGTCTTCATCAACGACCTGGAAGATGGCATAGAGTACACCCTCAGCAAGTTTGCAGATGACACTAAGCTGGGGGGAGTAGTAGATATGCTGGAGGGTAGGGCTAGGATTCAGAGTGACGTAGACCAGTGGTTCTCAACCTCTTATGGACCAGGACCTATTTGTAAACATTAATGACCAGTCCCAACTCAGTGTCCCTCACCCCTGACCTGCTGCCCCCTGCCCCTAGACCCCCAGTGTGTAGGGCTGGGAGTGGGCATTTGGGGTTAGGAGGGTGTGTGTGTGTGTAGGGCATCAGGGGCCCCAAGCAGACCCCTGCAAGTGGAACTCTGCCAGCCTGCAAGGGAAAAGCTGTGGCTTCCCAAATTTTTCTCCTTTAAAGGAGAATCAAATTTAAAGGTCTGTTGATCCATGTTTTAAGTTTGTTCATAACCCTTTCATATATTCTTGTGACCCGCTTTTGGGTTGCGACCCACAGGTTGAGAAAAGCGGCATCAGGGGCCCCAAGCAGACCCCTGCAAGTGGAACTCTGCCAGCCTGCAAGGGAAAAGCTGTGGCTTCCCAAATTTTTCTCCTTTAAAGGAGAATCAAATTTAAAGGTCTGTTGATCCATGTTTTAAGTTTGTTCATAACCCTTTCATATATTCTTGTGACCCGCTTTTGGGTTGCGACCCACAGGTTGAGAAAAGCAGACCTAGACAAATTGGAGGACTGGGCCAAAAGGAATCTCATGGGGTTCAGTAAGGAGAAGTGCAAAGTCCTGTACTTAGGACAGAACAATCCCCTGCACCAGTACAGGCTCTGCAGAAATGGACTTGGGGGTTACAGTGGACAATAAACTGAATATGACCCAACAGTGTGCCCTTGTTGCCAAGGGTAATGGCATGCTGGGCTGCATTGGTAGGTGTGTTCCCAGTAGGTCAAGGGAAGTGATTATTCCCTGCTATTCAGCACTGGTGAGGACACATCTGGAGTACTGTGTTCAGTTTTGGCCCCTGCACTACAGAAGAGATGTGGAAAAATTGGAGAGTCTAGCAGAGGGCAACGAAAATGATGAGGGTGCTGGGGGACATGACTTCTGAGGAAAGACTGAGGGAATTGGGCTCATTTAGTCTAGAAAAGAAGAGACTGAGAGGAGACTTAATAGCAACCTTCAGCTACCTGATGTCGGGTTCGAAAGGGGATGGAGCTGGACTGTTCTCAGTGGTGACAGACGACAGAACAAGGAGCAATGGCTTCAAGTTGCAGCAAGGGAAGCTTCAGTTAGATCAGGGGCAGGCAATTATTTTGGGTGGAGGGCCACTTACTGAATTTTGACAAGCGATTGAGGGCTGCATGATAGGCAGCCAGGGGAAGATAGATATTAATTTTCTAATTTTTTTAGGGGCCCTGTGGGCTGGATAGAATGTCCTGGAAGGCTGCATCTGGCCCATGGGCCACATTTTGCCCACACTTGTGTTAGATATTAGGAAAAATGTTCTCACTAGGAGGGTAGTAAAACACTGGAACAGGCTACCCAGAGAGGCAGTGGAAGGTCCATCCTTGGGGGTTTTCGAAACCTGGCTAGACAAAGCTTTGGCTGAGATGATCTAGGTGGAGATGGTCCTGCTTTGAGCCAGGGGTTGGACTAGATGACTTTGTGAGGTCCCTTCCACCCCTAACTTTCTATGATTCTATAATTTCTGTGAAGTAATAAAGCTATTGATTAGATATGCACACATAATAAAACAGAATTAAAATTGTCAGGATGCTTTTATTTCTGTATAATACCGGACTGCTTGTGCTGATAAACTGACTATAAAACCATATAATTTATTTTTCCAGCATATGAGAGTGCTCATGTTGTTTATATCACAGTAATTCCAAATTCCTTAGCTTGAGCATCTAGCAAGGACTGAAATAAAGACAATATTCTTCTCAATAAAATTTTATTATTTGCTGGCTATAAAAATTGGTAAAGAAACCTGTACTTTTAAAATAATAATTGGTTTATCAGAATGGCTATATTGCTAATTTCTCTCTTTTCTATGTTGAGTAAGCTACTTCTAATAGATTTAGTGAACGCAAGAGTAGAAAGAAATAAACATTTTCTGACAATTAATTAAAATGAGCCTTCCAAAGACCAGTAACATGGTATGGAAACTCTCATTAGTAGGAGCCTGAACAAAATTGTAAAATTGGCTATGTAGGCATTGGTAATTCAAGTTTTTAGTTCTATTCTACATCACAAAAGCATGGACAAGTCAGTGGGGTCTGTATGAGTAAGTAAGCAAAATAAGACACCATGGGATGAGAAATGGCAAACTATGAAGAGAACTATGATGCTAAATAAAAGGTAGTCTCTTACATTAATAGCAGAGCTGCTGGTCTCTACCTTGGACACAGCTGCTTGATACAAAGCCATTCTTTCCTTCAGTGGGAGAGCGTCCTGGAAATCCAATGGTTCAGTACCACTCTGGTTACTATCCTCTTCTGGAAATCCACTTACAGGCTTGTGGTAACCAATGATAGCTAAAATCAAACATAATGTTTTATGAATTAAGGTTTATTTCTTAAAATGAAATAGATGCATTTTTGAAACATGGATGGACAGACACATTAAATGACTAGACAGAGTGCAGGAGTTAACAGTTACCCAGTTTTTATAGGGAAATAATAAAGTTAAACTTTATATCATGCCCGAAGTGCCTAGCCTTTTTCACAATGAAGTTAATAGGAGTCTCAATGAAAACAGGATCTGATCCAAAGAAACATTAATAATTACTGAAACGAGCATCTTTAATTTTTTTTTAAACAAATAGTTTTCAGGAAGAAGCACTGTACATTTGCCTTGCAATTAAAGAAAATAAATATAGCCATCAGGCAGCTTGCATATATATACTATAAGCAAGATTGCTTTAAATTCTCTATACAACAAATTATACAGGGCACATTTTATGTAATCAATGGAATACAAGGGAAAGACAAAATTTAAAAGCAGAATTGGCTCTCTCCATTTTATTCATTTATTATAATTATTTTGCTTGTGCTACAATGCTAAAACCTTATTGCTAATTCATTCTTTTGACCTCACTCATAATAAATGGAAAGCCAAGCTAGTATGCAGAAGTTAAGCACCCCAGAGGCTTTGTTTAAATACTGTTCCTGCAAAGCTTATTATAAAATGCAATGTATATATTCCCATTCTTTCCATTTTTACCCTGCAAGCTAAGTCAATGGAAGGAGGGAAAGTTTCATCTCAAAGAGCCACAGTTACTGTAGGAAAAATTCACACAGTGGTTCTCAACTCTTTAAATTCAAGATACCCCTTGATAGACTCAAGATACCCCTCAGAAAATGCTAGCTTTTAGTTTTCACTCATTTTTGAGTGCAGAACAATAATAGAGCAATTCTTCTGTTGCATGAAACTTAGACCATAACTGGTCAGAATGGTATTGACACTATGGATTTCTATTTGAAATCTCTGGATTTATCTTGTGAATTGTGTTTGCACACCTAATAGTGCTAACACTGTGTTGTTTCCCACATAACCCTTGGGAGGATCTCAAGGCACCCTAGGGCCTTGAATTAAGAGTTGTTTCTCCTTCAAGTATGTCAGTGTGGATTTTACTAGGGCTGACAGGCAAGCAGTATCCTCTTGGATGATGGGAGTAAGGAGTTTCAGCTTTGTTACAATCAAATGCTGATTCATGCACTACTGTCCTGAATTTCCCTTACAACTTGGCTGGCAAGTTTTAGAGATTCTGCTGGTTACCTATGGACCAGGAAGATATTTATCTTGACACTGACATAAGCGGAGTTGTTCAAAGAGATTGCCATAGGAGAGAGAGTGAAGATGACTAGTAGAATTCAATCCAGACAGGCTGCATAAGTTCACAGTGGTCAAGTATGTAGTAAACCAAAGGTAGTCTTGAGGACTTCAGAAAATTTGAAGAAGTTTAACCTGAGCTACGACTGGCAGATCTGAAACTTGCCATGTTCTAACTGACTGCCACATGTAGTAAAAAGGAACCAATGAAGTAAGTCAGCCCTTGCTTTTGCCCTTCTATCAAAGCACAAACCATATCATATGATCTTGGCAGAACCTGCAAGAGTTCTGCTACAGCTCAAAGAATTGTAATTTGGATGTACGTTGCAAGTACATTGGATGTAGAACTCTGAAAACAATATGGGGTTTGTCTCACTTTATCCTTTACATATGGAATGAAGTATTTTGCAGTTGGTGAAAGGTATGATGACATGCTAGAAATATAGTACTGATCTTTTTCTCTCTCAGGTTTGTTCAGAGTGAAATACTCCCTTTTTCTGTAGTCATCTAAGTTCCTCTGAGGATGGTAGAATCCTCAGGGCAGTCCTACTGCCCTCAAATTATGGCTGATATAGCTATGTAGTAGGAGTTCAATGCACACTGTGTGTTAACAGGGTATTTATTCCATGCTGGGCACATCTACACAAGATGCTTACTGCACAGTAGCCTAAAAACACTGTGCAGTAGCATGCCAGTAAAAAACTGTGCCAATAAGCTACTGCGTGTTACTAGGCTACTGTACAGTAACTGTCATAAAAACTGTGCCCATGCTACTGCACAGTAAATGTAGTTACTGCACATTCAGCTAGTACTTCACTAAGGAAGTACTAAACTAAATACACACTAACTACAGCACATTAATGAATGTGTAGATGTGCCCACTGTGTCTGAAAAGGGCAGGAGGAAGTCTCGAGAGGCAACTAGACGAAAATCTCATTGAGACTTTCTTGATCACAGAGAAGTTATATTAGGCTCTTATGTTCAGCCACCAGCTATATCATATTTCCCCAGAACAAAGGCATTACATCTGTATTTAACATTTTTTTAATTTGGATTTTTCGTTGGACTCACTGGGCCCTGCAGACTAGATCTAGACAACAGGGCTTTCCAAGGGCTGGATGACCTGTGAGCAGTGGCAGCATTAATTCCCACAGCTGCTAGAGCTGCGGTTCCAGGATGGTGCCAGAATCTAGGGAATTAATGTCATTGTCCCCGCCTACCCCCCACTTTTCCCTTGCCATCAATTTTAGTTGCCTGGGGTGACTAAAAACCTCAATTTTGGCAGCAGGTAAGGGACGGGAGAGATAAGCAGTGTTAGCTCCCTGAGTGGTGGAGCAGCACCGAAATGGCAAGGTTTAATACCACCGTCACAAGGACCCTGGCATTTGACAAGATATGTGAGCTGAAGCACCACAAGTTGGATGACTAACTTTCGTGTGCCAGCTCCAGCCCATAGGCTATATGTTTGCCACTGCCAATTTAAAGAATTTCTTTGTTAATGCGTCTTACTTGTGGGATATTGACTTGTATCTGATGTGGTGGCAGTTGCTACCTTTTTGTATATTCAATATATTAGTAATTTAACTGGTTGACATATGGAGACAAATGTTTTGCAGTTTCTCTTCAACTTTATTAGGTACATACCATGGCTTTAGTATCTGACAGATTCCCACTGCCAACTGATGCATATTGCCTAGGAAGATTCAATGTTAAAACCTAAATTCCAGGATGTTGATTAAACTGCTTGAGATCACATAGTGCTTTGTTGCCATTTGCGGCTGTGACCCTAGTATAACCTAATATATATGAAATAATAGGAATGCTTATTTCATTTCCCTAGCACTTTTAAAGAAATATTATACTTCTCACTGCAAAATAATTGCATTCTTAATCTGGAGATTGTCCAGTCACACTGGAAAATGAAATGTAGAGAACAACCATATTACATTCAGGAGCAAGATCTAGTGCATCTATCTTTTTATTAGTTCTAATTCCACATTTTCCATTATAAATAAAACTGCTTTGTGAGAGTCTCTACAAATTAACAATGAGTCATTTTATTACTAAATTATCTTGTTAACATGCAAGGGGAAAATGGACTTTATGCTAACCAGCAAAATAAAATCTAGATATTTTAATTAGTTTGAAAATTATAGTTTAAAAAACTTTACATTAACCTCTGGAAATTTCTTGATTGTGTTTTTGGGATCTCCAAATCCCATCAGGCTGGATAGGTCAATTTTTATCATTAGTTACATCAGTGGGACTGTATGTGTAACTATTAGGGGAGATTATGCCCTTGCAAGTTTAAGATAATGTCTAAACCAAAATACTTAAAACTAAATAGTCTCTAAGCTTGTGAAAGTTTCCAGACTAAATGTAAGTGAAATTGATGGTTAAATGAGCTTAATGAATCAAATCACTTAAAAAAACTTTGTAATTTTTGTTTATTTGTTAAAAAAGAAGAAATGTTTGAAACCCAGATTCAGTATCTTGATCTCATTTTGACATAGTGCAACTGTAATATAATAACAGTTCTTTAGCTAGAACATAAAATGTAAATAGGCTGTGCAAAAAAAAAAAGTTTTGTTTTTGCTATGCAGCTCAGGTGCTGTGTGTCAGGTAGAGACAGATATTATGATTAATGGAAGTGAGATTTGCATTCACAATTAATTTTGAAAATGTAGCAAAAACAGTAGCATGGAAACTGCAGAAAGGAGGCTACATTAAACATCAAGATACAGTATATACACAGAGGACAGGGGACTAGTATGAAACATCTCTGTGCCATTTAGTATTCTCAGATCCTTCCCTACCCATATTTCCATTTTATGACATAATCTGATGTACTGTTCATTTATGGGATTTATTTCTGTGTGAATGTGATAACAGTTTTGCCCTTTTCTAAATATAACCCATGGAATAGTAAAATCAATATGCCAGTCTCTCAGATAATTCAGAGGTTAGAACTACGTAGTTGTTATCTTTGCCCCTTTTTCATCTCGCTTATTTCCTGTTAATAGGCACAATCCTAAATTGTGGCAATGGAACACCTACTGTAAAGGAAAATATGTACTTGTTTTTCTACTCTTCAGAAAGATACAATACTGTCGGGGCAATAGCTGTTGAATCTAAAGAAAGAACCTAGCCCTACAAATGTAATCCATCAGTAATTTAGAGAGAGGCAGAAAGTCCCCTTTGTGACAAACAGTTCTGCTGTAGCTTTTTAGTATGTGCAAGAATGCTGTATATTCCCTTACCTGTTGAAAGAGGAGAGATTGTATATTGAAAAAATGTGCATATATGAATATTATATTGTGTATGGTACACAATTCAAAACATGTCTACTTCTGACTGAACTCCTTCCCAAAAAAAAAATTCTCCAGCAGAGGGAGTCTTTCCTATAATTATCAGAGCATTACCTTGTTTTTAATGGCCCATAAGGTCATTTTGCATTCTGTTGCATTTTTAAGGAGTCCTTTAACTTAATAAGAGTGATCTGCATTAAGGAGAGAGAGGTACTTCCAAGATATTCTTCTGAGTATTATTTAATATTGGCAGTGGAACATGGTGAAAAAATATCCCTGAGGTACACAGTTACACAAAAAGCCCACAGAAGGCAGTGCACCACCTGGAGAATGTTATTTATTTAATTTCTTTATTCCTGCATGCTTATTCAAGCCCGATTTTATTTCTGTGCCAGTGTTGTAAGAATTTTGTATGTTAGAATGTGTGAGAGGAAGGCAGGAAGGCAGACAAATATATAATTGATACACAATACAAAACAAAGATAGCATGCTTGAAGATAGCAGAGGAGCTGCTGTAGTACAGGAGAAGAAATGCATCTGTAACTGGAATGTCTGAACATTCAGCACAGTAAAAATTTCTAAAAATTAAACAACAAGCATTAACCAGAAACATTATTTGGTTCAGTGTTATGCTCTGAAGCGCTTAAAAGTCAGGGTCTGGTGGCTGGCCCACTATAGGGATGGAACGTAGAACAGGCAGGTCCTTCACTTGAACATTTCTGTTAGTTTTCCTCCAACATTCAGCACTGAGGACTCACAGCAAGGCTCTAGATAAGTGATACTCAACTTTTTGGATCCATGGCCTTGAGGCACCCCTCCATAAATTTTGTGAATTGAGTGGCATCCAATTTCATAACATAATATATATTAAAGTGTTTATTTCCTTGCAGATAGGCCAGGCAATGAGGGTTTGGGATCAGCCAGGCAGGGACAAGCCTGAGCTTGTGCTTATCTGCTTATTCCCTCATACTGTGCTTAGCTACTCACTTTCCTAGGCAGTAGACACCATTCAAAGGATCTCACCGCACCTCAGAGTGCCCTGACACTCTGTTTGAGAATCACTGCTCTAGATAGTGTTAAAGGCCACAGGCTAAATCCTGAAGACTTCACTTGGTATGAATTTAAGCAAAACCTGTGCTGAAGTCAGTGGCAGTTTTGCTGTTATAAGGACTTCAGAATTGGGCCTAATGTTCTTAAGCAGGGCTAATTATTTTTATATATATAGTCTGCCTAAAAAAAAGCAGATAGGAAATGACTTTGCATCTCCTCTTAGTATCAGATTAAATAAACAAGAGGCACAAAATAAAATATTAATACCCATGTAGCATTTTACAATGTCAATGTCCTGTACAAACAGTAATCTAGCTAATAATATCTAGCTCTAAAATACCATGTTGTGTTAGCTAAAACAACAAAGATATTGCTTTCATAATGCAAAACATTTCAGTAGCTGCATAGACTATCACAATCAGTTAACACATCTGTCTTTAGGGGTGTGCGTGGTAGCCGTATTGGTCTGAGACAGGAAGACATACAAAAAAGCTAGAACTCCTGGTTCCAAAATGATACCTTTTATTAGACCAAATTTCCCAGTTGGTCTAATAAAAGGTATCATTTTGGAACCAAGAGTTATAGTTTTTTGTACCACATCTGTCTTTCAAATTCAGACACTAATAACTGTGTTCATTAATTCTACTGCTTCATCTTTTATCTCATCTTCATATTTTGCATTTCAGCTTTACTGGCTGATTTACATTATTAGCAATTTTATGAAAAGAAATGTAGCCTTGTAAAACATCTGAGTATCTTTTCCAGAATTTGGCTTTGCACTGACTTTCGTTATTCACAGGGACAACTCTGTAAAATCAGTATTCATGTTTGCTAGGTCTTGACTATTTTTCAAGGAATGATAGGCTCTCATTGTTCTTGGCTGCTACACAAATAGATGTGCTGCGAGAGGTGTCACTTCAGTCTTCCACACACATGTGCAATATGAAGTAGAATTTTGTTCAAAATGTATTTTGAGTTGACGTGTGACGTTAATACAGTTTCCTTCCTCTATTACAAGAGTGTCTGAAACAGAATGTAGAGGCACCTGTTTAGAGCCTCTCATAAATAGCAGCACTGTCTTATTACTAGGGTGACCATACATCCTAGATTTTGGAAGCCAGACCCAGCCAGCCAGTAAAAGTTCAAATCAGCATGTCAGGCAGGGTGTGGGGTGGGGAGGAAGAGCAGCCGGAGCTGTGAAATAAAAAGCCCTAGCAGACAGCAGAATTGCCCTAATAGGTTAAAGGCTTGATTAGTGGAATGACCATTAAAAAGGGCATTGTTAACATCTGTGATGAAAACAATGGGTCAGTAATGGGCCACTGACTCCTTATCCACCTGAACAATAATACTAGTGGTGCCCTGTCCTCACCTCTGTCTGCAGGTGGGAGGGTGGAAGGGAACGGGGAGGGGGAGGATTTTACATTGTCCCATATGGTCACTCTACATATTACCATTGAGAAGACTTGCTTTTCCTATGCCATGATTATAATAAGGGAATTGCATACATCCAGCAAGATGTCTTAAATGAACCTTGTAACTGTTTGCCTTGGTGCTGTAGATAGAGAAGTTGTTGTAAATGCTGCTACCACCTGTACATGTTTAAAATAGATTTGCTACAATCAGAAATCCTGAAATTCTACTTGTTCTGCAAGGAGTTTTCTGCAAATCACAGAAACCTTGATTGAGTCTTTGCAAACAGTACACTCTTTTCCTTTAGAAGATGGAGAATTTTAAGTGTTCAGGCACACACCTTTTTAGCAAAGACTGGGATCTAGTGTATTATTCTTCCTACTTGAAAGGGTTATTATCAGAACATGTCAATTTCTGTTTCTCTTTTCCCTGTTTCTTGGGTAAGGCTGGGTAAGTTCACCTCAAACTTAGTAATACTGCAAATTATCATCATCTTTAATTTATAATAGGTATGTTTATAAACCACTTAAGAAGAAACAATATATGTCGAGTGTGATTCAAGGAGGTGCTAGAAATGAGCTTAGTGCTTTTCATCCCTGTCATTATCAGGTTGACCAAAATACTGCTGCTTCTGAAGCATACTGCACTAATAATTTAAAAAAAGAGATGAACTCATTATCATAATGATCAACCTAAAATTAAGGAAAGGCTAACAGTGAAGGCAATGTAATAGTCCTTCCTGGCTGAGAATACAGAAGACAGTATTCTCTTCTCTTATAGTCAGCTAATTTTATCTAGGGTTTATCTAGCTTTCTTAAAGTTGGTCTTCCTTTTCTTTTGCTCCTTTATAATTTAATCCTGCAAGAGTAACACAATCAGACAAGGGAACTACAGGGAAAGGATTTGTGCTTGTTGATGCACTCACATTACAAATAGAGATGGGACAGACTGAAATATTCAACCCCTGGGTAATCTAACCTAATAGATACCCAGGCATAATACCTTAGAATTCAATACAAAGTGAGAGATAAAGATAAGCAGGTAAAATGGGAAGACAGAAAGAGAGATGGTGAGTCTCTTTTTTACTAGCCTATGAAAAGTTAGCAGTCTGTTTATATATTCTTAGGCCGGTCACATCCTGTCTTACTCATTGTGAGCGTACATTGTCACTATGTTGTGTCAGAACATTTTTAGCTTTTTCACCTTTTAAGGACTTAAGGGAAATGATACTCCTCTATGTAGATACCCCTATAAGTACAGATAGCTGCACTTAAGACCTTTAAAACATGCCTTATACATTTACTTAAGTTTTTTTATCAGTTTTTGAGCAGAATTGTCCATTGATTTCAATTTATATCAGAATTCCTAACATCTATGAACTGTCTGGGATAGTTGTGTCCCCTACTACCATATTTTAAGACTAACTCAACAATTTTTATATACTTATTTTCAATACACCCCTGTGAGGTAGTATCCCATAAATCCAGTTTTATAGCCAAGGAATTGAGGCAGGGAGAAACTACTGGACTTAAACAATGATGCTGAACCTATAGGCTAGGCACAGACATTCAATAAGTCTGAGGTGGAATCAATCTAAGTTATGTGGTTTTCTGTAAGCGGCATGTCCCTTAATTTCTAAGCAAAGGCCCGAACCACAGGGCAGTTTTTCCTCTCAAGATTACCATCGCTCCTCCCCCCAATATCTATATCTATTGTGGTGGAGTACCAATGGGGTGCTCGCCACTTAGTGGGCTGTTGCAGGCTACAGAGGAGCTCACATGGTAAGCAGCAGGGTAATCCCCCCACCCATGGCAGCCATTATAAGGGAGGAGGTATGTGGCAGAGCACCTTCACTGACCTAGCTCAGTGAGCTGTGGAGGGGCACAAGTGTGCTTCAGTGTGGGGCTAACCAGTGGGCAGCCCTCAGGAGGCAGCCCCTGCACCCTCATGCACAAGCCAGCCCTGTCTGTCTACATGTGTGTTGCAGCAGAATAAATAACTCCACCTTAGGATAGTACCTGTGCCTGGCAGTACAAGGTGGAGTTAATTAGTTTACTCCAGCCTAATTAATAGCTCTGCATGTGTAGACTGGTGATGCTTTACTGCACTAAGCAACTCCTCAGTAATTGTCTCATTTACATGTGCTCAGCGTTTTCAAATTTCCCCCTCATTTCCATGTGCTTAGGGAGAGCAGGTTCTGACAGTAGAGTGTGTGGAGGAGAAGGGGCTGGAGGGGGAAGAAGTTGCAGGGGGCAGAGGGCAAGCCACCTGCTGTAACAAATTTAAGGCAAACCTCCAATAATTAAGATCTTATACCTGGAAAATTATAACGAATTTATAAATTTACCACATGTAGAAGCTAATTATTGGCAGGGGTCACATTATATTCAGGGCTGTCTTATATTCAAGTAAATATGGTATAATGTGTGTGTATGTGCCTGTGTGTCACATATCTGTATATGCACACACACTCAGACATAATAAAATTTGCAGTCTTCTCTAGAGATGAGCATGCAGACTTACAGGGGAGAGACTTTTGGCTTCAGTCCTTCAAAACTTTGTGTACCATCGTTATAAAGTGAGTTTCAGTTTGTGGAGCATGGTCAGAAAGAAGGACTTAGAAACTAACCTTACAATGGTGGTCTGTCTCTTCTGGGAGAAATGTTTATGGGGTAGCAAAATGCACTTACTATAGATTAACCAATATAATCAGAGAGTATGAAACCTGGAGCCAGGTCATCCTTATACTGAAGTCCACTGTTACAATATACAAACATAGCACTAAGGCATATGTGATGATTTTTTAAAATTGATTCTAAGTAATTCAGTGAAATTATGGAGCATCTACCCCTTTCTATTTACCTATCAGTGCATTTACAATACTTTCGTTTTTGTCTTGTGTTTAGCATATTTAAAAATAGGGAAAGCAGGTTTTGAGGATGTAACTCTGGTAATCATAACCACAGTGCTCAGAAGTCATGAAAGATTGGGAATAAACCTCCCATGACAATATAAAAATAGAAGACAAGCTTTGAACAAGTGAGCCTCCCACAATGCAGTCAAGTAAGCTGCCAAAAGCCTCCAAAGAATACCACATTAGCAGGTGAAAATTAAAACTGCAAAACTGTTTTTCATGAAAAGCAAAACAAGCACATTTTGGGCTTCTGGCCAGTTATGCTTTCTGCTAGAAATGGTTCCATTATTGTAGCGCATTGAAAAGCAGTATTTATGGATAAAAGCTGATTTTTCCCAACTGTAAACATCCCACATAACACTGGAGCTACATAGACCTCTAAAATGAAATAAAACCCTTGTCATGGGGGCTGTGTGTAACATCCCCTCCCAGATTCTACTTTGCTTATTTTGTAGTTACAGAAGTCCCCAGCGGAACTGGGTATTATCCCATGGAACTATTCCAGTCCCTTCAAAAGAAGCCTTGTAATATATTGTAATTCTACATCTTCAGCCACCAATGCATCAACCTTGTTATCCTTATTTAATAAATCAAATCCTTTGTAACACTTCTCAAAGCTAAGAGCTATTCTTTCCATTATATGAATGATAAAAAGGTGGAAGAGATGATAAGTGATTGTCCAAAGCCACAAAGCAAGTCAGTTTCAGTACTGAGAAAAGTCTGTGTTCAAACTATAAGACAACGTATTACAGTTTGGGTCCTTTCCACCACTGATTTAGAACGAATTTTCAGTCAGACAGGCCAAAATGTTCTGACCTTAATGCCTACATTCAGACAGCTGAATACACTTAAACCATATTCGGATAATTAAACTTCACCCTAATAAATCAGATGAGCAGACAAGGCCCACAAAGCTAAAGTAGTAAGAGATGGAGAGGGCAAATGAATAGCCTGGAAGGATTTTGTAAAAGTTACCCTGAGCCTCCTTCTTTAATTTTTACTTGGGATTGTAGTAGAACCATGCTCCTTGGACATGCTAAATACTAGGAGCGTGTGAAACGAGCCCTATTCGATTCGGATTCGGCCTGAATTGGGGACAGTGATTCAATTAATTGATTTGGATCACTGTCCCCGATTCAATTCATCCAAATCCGAATCTGAAGATTCAGTGCTGATTCAGAGAATCAGTGATTCAGCCATAGATACAGCTTTAAATGTTTTTTCTACATACCTTGATGTACCAGGCACAGCTTGGGAATACTGCAATGATGGGGTGGATGGAGCATCCCACAGGAGCATAGGGGGACCCCTGCGTGATCAGCAGGACACCCGGAAGTGGACCAGAACTACTTCCAGCCCACTTCTTGGTCCCCTGCTGAGTGTGGGGGGGGGACCCCGGGTGTCCCCCTAAGACCCAGGAGGCACCAGTCACCAAGCCGGGGAGGCATGGGGGGGCCCTCCAGCATGCTCCAAGGTGGACCCGGAAGTGGACTGGAAGTGCTTCTGGTCCACTTTCGGGTTTGTTGCTGAGTGCCCTGGGGGCCACACCTGCCCCATGCTCCTGTGGGATGCTCCATCTGACCTAGCATCTCAGCATTCTTGAGCTGCCTGGTACCTTGAGGTATGTAGAAAAAAACATTTAAAGCTGTGTCTATGTTCAAATCACTGAATATCTTTGAATCGATTCGGAGGGTTCTGATTTGTTTTGGAGAGATTAAAGGGTCTCCTGATTCTGATGTGGAGATTCAGCCACCAAATCTGACTGAAGCTTCGCAAGCCCTACTAAATACACATTGAATGGATAGGAACTCACAGAATTGGGTTCTCATTCTCCTGCTTTTCTCTCTCCCCATTTTCTCTCATAGCTTGATTCATGTGTGCATTTGGTTTAGAAAGTGATGTTGACAATGTCATGCCATATAAAATAACAGACTTTCCCTCCACTTTTGGAAGCAACTGATCTCTTATGAAGCAGTTCATCCTCTCCCCAGTTATGACATCTGCATGTAAAGCTAGGATTTCCATGTGGTTTATACTTCTTAAACAGGTAGTCACCAATTTTAGAACACTCCTCCCAGAGTGACAGATTTACACACTCATTCTATCATGGTGATGCCACCAGATCTGTGGCTAGCACAGCAATCTCCAAAAATAAACCTTTTTTAGTGTTATTTTTATTGCAAGTCATATTTTCACTTTGAGTAATTTGATATTTTTTGTTTGAGCATTTTGACATGTCTAAAGTTTTGACTCACTAGGCAATTTCAATATTTTCTTCATAAAATTAATAAAATGCAAATTCAAGAGTCCTTTAAGGCACTTTCAGAAATCTTTAGTGACAAATGATATGTATCCAGTGACAAGGCACCACGAGGGAAGAGCTCATATAACATAGTAGATGAACAGATTACCAGATGAACTGATAGCAGAGTTAAAAAATAAATCATCCTTTTTATTTCCAGCTTTAATGATTCACAAGATCAGATTTCCTTTTTCCCTGAACACTTCTATTTTTAAAAGTTGTGAAAAACAAAATGAAAAAAAATGGGGGCTCGGAGGGGGGACAATTATTTTTGTATGGATAAACAAACAGCAATCTACACGTGACTGCATGGAAGTCCTGCAGAAATATTTTGTGGTTCTATTCCAGTTTAAAAATCAGAATAAGTTTAAGTGTTTTTCAAAAACTGGAGTTACTTAGGAGTTTAACTAACATTACCAGACTTATACTATGTGACCTGTAAAGCTGGACTCATCACCATCTCAGAACCTGAGGCTACATACCCCACTCATACAAATAAACCTTATCCAAAACTGTTGGATTGCACTGCTACCAGTCACTTGAAAGGCATCTCATAAGTACTGAAATCAATCCAAACATGTTTTCCTTTCTTTTTGTTCTTGTGTTTCCTCCAATTTTCTAGAAATTATTCAATATCATTTACTAACTTGACTAAACTTTTTCAAGGGATTATTTTGGTTGTGTCCTGGTTTAAGTGTAAATTAACTGGCTCTGAAGAGGTGATTAGGAAAGCACAGTGCATATTTTATTAGCCACCTTGGGCGCGTATATACATGTGCTTTAATGTGCAGTAGCCTACTTTACTGCACATTAAAGCATCACATAAAAAACCATGGAATGATGCTAATGCACAGCAAAATAGGCTACTGTGCATTATGCATTACTTGAAAACCACGTGTATTCATTACTGTGCATTAATGCAGCCTAATGCACATTTTTTTGGTAACTCATCTTGGAGGTACTAAATTTAATGTGCATTAGAAAAAGCATCTTAATGCATGTGTAGATGTGCCCTTTAGTTCCAAATGCTGCATGTAAGCAGTGGTGAAACTGCACCACTGATTTGGAAGGAATTTAGAGGCAGATGTGCCAAAATGTTCTGACCTAAATGCCTACAATCAGAAAACTGAATACATTTAAACCATATTTAAATGAGTGGCCTGCTTCAGAGGTACTGAGGAACTCAACTGCCAGTGATGCGGGCAAATAAGTTTTAGCGTTTTAGCTTCAATATAGTGTTACTCTGTAGATCCCTAGCATATTGAAAGAGTTACTGAAAGAGTTAAATGTTTTTAAAAATAAATTCTTGAATTAGACTTACAAGAACAAAGAAATCAGCTGTACAAGTGATCATTTACTTTAGAATTCTGCTGAGAAATTGTTATTGGTTTCAGATCTAGGAGACGACAAATTACAGTTTAATTAAAACTTCAAAGTACAACTTGAATGTTCTCATGAGGGGAAAAAATAAAAAAGCAACACAATGTCAATTAAGTTTTGTTCCCCCATAGATTGTTCAATCAAAATTCTTAAGACACAGCACTGTGCCATTTATAAATGATTACTCTTCTAGTCTATATAAATGACATCTGAACATACCTCTTAACTATCAGCATGTCTATTTTTACATGCAGAGAGCCATGGTAATGCTCTTTAAATACTTGATGCACTAAAGCACTTGTGTGTGTGTGCATGTCCGCTGTGAATGCCCCCATGAAATCTGTAACCCAGAAGAGCACAATTTGGGGTAATGGTTTAACTAAAATAGCAGATCCTGTGTTCTTCATCTTGGATGTGATGTAAATAAAGATAAAGGAAACATGTGTGAAACCAGCTATGCCAGACTGCAAAGGAATGCATTCTAATGTGTAACATCACTCTTTTGAAAATGTTTCAGAACTAATAAAAAGACCACACAATAAGAATTACATATGTGATAATCCACACTAAATAATTTAAACCTGAGTACACCGTAGTGATCATCACATAAAATAAAATACTAGCCAAAACTAAAAAAGTTACAGATTTTTATATTTAAGTTTGCATACTAAAACCCTCTCCATGAGTTGTTTTGTCTTTTTTACATACATTTATTTTTCTCTAAAACCTTGCAAGATAAAACCATCGTGCGATTTTAAAGTACAGTACAACCTCATTACAACAACCTGTCTATAATGAACTTCTGTTTTACCAATCTCAACTGCAGGAACCCATTTTTTTAATTATTATGATGTAGCAAATTGACTAATCCTATTATAGTGAACATGCTCTTTTAATGAACTTTTTGCCAGTCCCATGGGAGTTCATTATAATAAGGTTACACTGCACAAAGTCATGCCATCTCACTTCATTTTTGTGATTTAAGAGATCTGGGTAAAAACCTTAAGTCTTAACTTCTAGTATCTAAACACTCACACCATTGGTTACCCTCTGATATATACACCAAATTATACATCAATATATTAGAAAATTTGTTTTACCATTATTTGTAAAAAAATAAAATAAAATAAAATAAAATGGGGTGGAGGAGGAAACGATCTCTCTAAATAGTTCACTACTTCTTTAAGAAAATCTACTTCCTCACTGTTCGTACAGTTACTATAATTAGACCCAACATGTCTGACTGGCAGTGATTATCTATGCATTTAACATTTAATCCTTTAAGCAACAAGACGATCCGACCACTTCAGCCAGATACTCAAGAAACAGCTATTCTGTTTGTGCTGTTTTTACAGCACACTGGAATACAGTAAAACCATTTATCAGATTTTGTGTGTTAAATAAATTAAATCAGATGCTGTGAAGAAATTTTTCTGTGTGTCCTCATATGTAACATGTCCGCATTATATAATATACTCTAAAATAATGTTCTGGGAAACAAGTAGCTGTTATGGTTTGTTACATTTCTCATTCAAAATATAAACTTTATAGATTATTGACATTAGATTACATTCCATGTATTTGCTAGAGTGCAAGCATGAATTCTCAAAATCACATCTGATATACAATTCAGTTGCTTTTTCATCATTCCTTGAACTATGTATTTCACCAAATTTGACAGGATTTTCCCAAGAAATTAGCAGTTTCTTTCCCTGCATTCACGGGGTCTTAGTTATCTCATATCATGCATACAATATCAGCAGCCAAAAGGACAGCACTTACCTTTTCTACCATTCAGTGCTAATCAACCAGATTTAGAGATACAGTTATTTTTATAAGGAAACTCTTCACAGTGCTCTGTTAGGAAATATTTTCTTAATTTTATAAGACAAAATTCCCAGTCCCCTGAAATGTTCAGTCTAGTGGAGACCAGCTCCACTGAAGTAGGCACCTCTCCCTTCTCTGAAATAAGTAGAAGGGGACAGCTGATTTTATTTTATCCCCACATGTAAATGATGGAACTTGCCACCTATTTTTAGGGACTGAGGCCTGTATAGCCTGTGCCTGAGTCAACTACTTGTTCTAGAAACCCTATTTGTAAAAGCAATCGTACAGCGTCCTTTTGTCATATGTCTGGCTTCAACACTTGTTCAGTCAATCAAACTTTCTCCAACCCAAGTTAACATTACTGACAAACTTATTTGACTTGCTTTTTATTAAGGCACTGTTTGCCGTATAAGAATTCAAATCTGTAATAATGACCTTTGCACATTTTTCTTTAAAAGGACTCACCACCTAGCTTAAATTTTTTATATATCTATACATAGTCAAGAGCATATCCTGAGAAGTTCTGTTTCATCAGGAAATCACAGAATGCCAGAAGAGCATACCTCACTGAACAAGGAAGTCCCTGGCATGTCTAGGATACCTTCTGGCCAGGGTATAATCAGGCAGCAGTCATTTTCTTTTAAAGCAAAAATCTGCCCCATTATGGAGGCACACTGTGCACATTGCACAATGAAGACTCTATACAAGCATCTAAAAGCAGTATGTGGCCTTCAACATGAGCCTATAAGAATTAGTTTCCTCTGATATTTTCTGTCTTATACAACTAATTGGACTATATGAAGGGAACATTTTGCATCATATACAATAATAATAAATAAAAGAATTGTTGCGGCACAGGAACCCCACCCCCATAGCAGTAATAAGAATCAGTGAAAATCAGCAAAAGAAGGAGGCTAAAGATATTTCTGGAGATAGTGGATGAGTCTACATGTTCATTAATGTGCTGTAGTTACTACACATTAAGTTTAGTACTTGGCTAACCAACTTGCTCTACCACACAGTAACACTGGCACATGGGTTTTTTCAGACGTTAACTGCGCAGTAGCCTAATACTACTGCACAGTAGTGTATTAGCATGGGTTTTGCCCAGCACACTACTGCGTAGTGTTATTAGGCTACTGCACAGTTAGCGTTTCATGTAGATGCACCCAGTAAAAATAATTCAGAATAGCAAATGTCTGTCCATCACGGAAAATCCCTATAATAGGAAGAAAATGATCTCAAATTAGGAAAAGAGAAACCCTGTTGATAATAAGACCCAGCCTGTCATTTAGATAATTCCATGTGCATTAGTGGTTAGAACTTTATTAGCAGTTGCTTTAATTTTCAAAACAATGTCGATGAGATTATAACTGTTGATAATGTTCTGATGCAGCATGGCATTTCAGTTTCTATCTAATTATACGTATGTGAATAGTCCCATTAAATACAATGGGACTGCTCATGTGCTTAAAGTTAGACACATGTTTAAATGCCTTGCTGAATTGGGGCCAGTTAATTTAATGTACTGCTTTAAGAAGCATTTTAAGTGATACATATTATTAGCCACCTGGGGAAAAAAGATAATGGAAATAATTTTCTTGTTAGCTTTAAAATGGAAACAACGGGTTCTGTTTTAAGTTCTTTGTATAACAATATAATTTGAAGTGTATTTTAAGAGATTAAATGCTGTCACCTTTTTTTGTTTGCCCTCCTATCAATCACAAACTGAAGCTGTAGTAGCTGTTGAGTCTCTCAGGGTTAATTCTTTATTTCCTCAATAATGTTTTTGTCAGAAAAGCCTAGATGTGTATTAAACTGAAGTATGCTACCTCTGCCAAGAAGCTGTGAAATCTCTACTCTGTTGCTTTGTGATTTACATGGGGCTCACATAATAGTGGCCCTCAGAGAATTCATTATCATTTTATTAATGAGAAAAATATAAAATATATATAATAAAAAACAAAGCTTGGCAAAACATTTCAAAGGAAGGAAAATATTCTGGCATTGTGCCATTTTGCCAGAGTCAACGAAATTAGTTGCCACAGGTGCAGATACAACAGCAATGTAAGCATCAGTCCAACTTCTCACTGAAGCTAATGGGAATTATGGATGCTTAGGCCTGGAGCTGTAAATGTTTCATTATAACTTTTTTTTCATCAAAAGTAGTTTTTGATGTAATTTTTTGTTAAAAGTTTCCATCATGTTTATCTATTTTTTCCTTGTTGAAAAATTACATATCACAAAATATTGTTGCTTGTTTTAGGGACCTGAAAGTGTTTAGTTTAAAAGAATTTCTCTCTCTTTTGGGGGAAAAACAAATCAGTTTTATTCAGGACTTCAGTACATAAATATGGATGCCAGTGTCTAACTTTGGCTGCTGAAGTTTAAGAATTTTCACCAATGCTTTCAAATATTCAAATGAATCCGAATGGAATTTGTTTCACAAAAGTTTGCTAGAATACAAAATGTGATTTTTGGAATCTCATAGGAGCCCACAGCATTAGTCTTCCCTGGGGCTCTCATTTTTTTGAAAAGGCTCAGCTGGGAAGCATAAGGAATTGTTGACTGTGCATGAACATATATTTCATGTTCTTTGGCATTCCAGGTGGATTAAAAAATAAGTTTCTGAAAGATTTTTTTTTCAGCTTAGAATCAAAGAGGCAAGGAGATGTACAATGACTGACTTGTATTATTTTTAGCAAAGAAAACTTTTTCAAGCTAAAAAAAGATTTTAAAAGGAAACTCAACTTGGAAAGACTGCAGTGATTACTATGGGACTGAGCACTCAAAAATGGACACAAGGCACAGCAGAATCCTACCAACTCAGTATTTATTCACACAGTTCTGCGTGGAGAATATACTTTTAAGTTTATGAAGTTCAAGTTTCTTGTCTAACAGAATAGTTACAGCAGCAGCTCAGGAAGAAAAGGCAACTCCCGAAAGCAGAACACATATTCAGACAACATGGCTGAGAAGGCCAAGGAAAAATAAGAGGTTTTTATAGTACAGGCACGCCTCGACTTGAAACATTTTGAGTTACATTTCGCACTTACAATGTTTATAAATTGACACCCTGTTTCAACTTTATAACGTCAGTTTTGACTTTACAGCACTTGATCCGATGTGACACCACGCCAGCAAACAAGTTTGCTTCATTGCTTATCTCCCTAGAGAACATCTGTCCAAACCTCCTTGGACACTTTCTTTAAGAAAACAGACAAGACTCCAGAAAAACCAGCAGCCAAGACTCCTGGAATACTCCAGCCCAGGACCCTTCAAAAAGTCCAACCAAGAACCCTTCAAAAAGTCCAGCAAAGTCACCTCAAAGAAGTCCTTCCAAATCAATACGATTGCTATTTACTATATAAATACATTAATGTTACTCATCTAGAATTGATTGAGTACAACATTCTGGGGTATTTTTGGTAAAAATAGGGTATCGGGCCTTGGTTCAGGAACCAATCCCTCATTTATAACATTGTTTCTTATGAGAAAATTGGTTCAGAGTTACAACGTTTTGACTTAAGAAGTGGTTTTCAGGAACCAATTGTGTTGTAAGTCCGAGGACTGCCTGTACTGTATTTACTCAATTAGAAGACAAGGTTTTCCTCGCCTCTCACTCTCCCCGCCCCCACATTTAACAAGAGGAGAAAAGCCTCTCTTCTTACAATCAAGCACGAACGGGGCGGGGGGGAGGGGTGCGGCAGGCAGCTGCTGTGGCTCTAGCCCCAACCTGGGACATACCCTGTCACTCCTGCCCCACCCCACAGCCCCCAGTCTCTCCCTCTCAACACCACTTCTTCCTCTCTTTTGTCTGCCACACTCCTCCTTACATTTGCTCTGCACTGGTAGGCTCCATCCCTGCTGCAGCCTGGGACACAGAGCATGGCTCCAGCCCATCCTGTAGCAACAGCACAGTGCTGGCACTGCTGTTCCAATAAAGCTCTGTAGCAGCAGCACCAGCTCCCCACTATTGCTGCTACAGAGTTAAACAGGGGTACAACGGCAGTGCCAGCTCTGCTGTGGGGTGGGCTGGAGCCATGCTCCATGCCCCAAGCTATAGCACAGACATAGCCTGCTGGTGCAGATCAAAGGTAAGTGCGGGGAAGGACAGGTAGAGGGTGAGAGCCTTTGTTGGGGAGATATGGCAGGAAGTGGGGAGGAGACCTGAGACTGCAGGTGACAGATGTGGTGTGGAGAGGGAAGAAGGGATGAACAGGGGAAGGGGAAAATGGGGCAAGCTGAGACTGTTAGGCAGAAGGCACAATAGGGGATAAGTGGGTAGGCAGTGGGGGAAGCAGCAGGGGTCAAGCTGCCTGCCTCTCTCACTGCCTGCCCCACCACCTCCACATAGCATGCCCCTTACTACCTGCCCCCTAACCTTCCCTATCACATTGCCTGTCCACTGTCTGTCCCTCACTGCCTGCCCCATTAATGTCCCCCTCATCACTTCTCCCCCAGTACCTGCAGTAGCAGGAAGGGATGAATTTATGATGATCCTCCAATACTTAGGTTCCATACATGGAAAATCATAATAAATTTATAAATGTTCTGTGTGTAGAATGTAATTATTGGGGGGGTCATCTTATATTCAGGGTCACCTTGCATTTGAGTAGATAGGGTATATTAGGAACAAAAGGAATCCTCAAAATGATATAGGTTCACTTTTGAATAAAGATGGTAAAAGTTTTAATAATGATGCAGAAAGACACACATATTTGATAACAATCTCTGTTCTGTATGCAAGAGATGAAGATGTACTCATAGTACATGAGGATGATGATTTATTCCTCAGTGTCCTTCTCAGTAGCTAAGAAGGATACTAAACAACCTCTACTAAACATGGCAATTTTAAACCAGCAGGTCCTGAAAATGACCTAGAACTTAAAAACGTTGATATAACTAAAGCAAAACATTCTGATTCAGGAAAAATAAGTAAAGTACATGTCTAAGAGGTTAAGGATAGGCCAATCAACAGATCTTTAAAAAAGCTGCCACAAAATGAGAAATCTTTTTATTAGGATTTCATATGGATATGTATGAGGCCTGATACTGATCAGCATTTTAGTCAGTGAACTGAAAGTGAAAACAAAATATTGGCCAATAAAATTGGTGGATGAGATAGACTGGCGGACCAATTACTAATAATGAGGATGGGGAAATTCCTAGATATATAGAATAGGGCTGTATCCTGCAGAGCTCTGTCTCTGAAAATGATTTTGAAGTCATAGTGGACAAGCATCTGAGCATGAAATCTCATAAGAATGCTGTGACAAAAAGGATAACTGAGCTCTTTAGCTACTTATACAATGAACAGTGAAGAGAAATAAGGAGGTGATTTTACCTCTATTTGCAGCATTGATTAAACTGATACATGAAGATAACATATATATTATTTCTGGTGTCTACATTTAAAAAGAGGGTTAAAAATTGGAGAAGGTTCAAAGAAGCACCACACAAATAATTTAAAGACTGAAGAAAACATCTTATGATGAAAAAGTTATAGAACACACTATTTTTAGTGTTTAGTGTTTCAAAAGCAAGAGTAAGAGGTGACTTAATCATTATTTGCAAGTATCTTAACAAGACAAAAAGAAAAGGTATTAAAGTGTTTTTTAATCTACACAGAAAAGCATACCAAATTCAAATGGTTATAAGGTAAAGTTAGATGCATTCAAACTTAAAAATAGCTGATTTTTTAACAGTAAGGTTAATTACATGGTGGAATAACAGCTACAGCAAATAGTTGACTCTCCATTTCTGCATATCTTCAAATCAAGACTGAATGCCTTTCTGGAGGATAAGGTTTGGCCAAAGAAGTTAGCCGAACACAAGTGCTGAGGCTCCCTAAAAGGATAAGTGGTTAACACATAATGGCCTGATACTAGATGATTTATACTAAATGATCTAATGGTCCATTATAGATTTGGACTCTATGAATCTATTAATTTTTTCTGGCACAAGTAAATGTGCCAGTAGTAGTAATAAAAGTTATAAATTAAAGATGCCCCCTAATTTAGAAGAGTTGGGAATTAGCTGATGTTCCCCTCAGTAAGGCAGTAGCTATAGTTAGAGAGACTGAAGTACAGTAGAAATGTTTCTACTGCTCTTCAGTGAAACTTTTTTGTGCCTGATTGTTTTAATTGAACCAAGTGATCACTATATGTATTTTGGGACATATACTTGTATTTGCATACTCCATAGTGGAATAGAATCACAGTAGAACAGATCTGATCATTTGTGGTTGCAATTCTAACATGTTCTGGGGCTTTCTCTGGGGTAAGCATAACATATTACAGGCATCTGTGACTGGAGTGTTCCTAGCTCATATTGGGTTTGAAAGCAACAGTCAGGTCAGAAAAGATAGACAAGCCTCCTGTTATATCAACTAGATTTGGAAGAATATCAGAAAAAAAATTGCAAAATGAATCTGGAATCAGTCAGGGATGGAAGCAGGGAGATGAAGAGAAATTGAGAAGTATTGATGATCCATAGGGAAAATAGAATGCAAAAACTTCAGATCTAGATTAATTAATTAACTAGGGAGTTAACTCTGATCCAGAGTTGGTCAACTCCATGCAGTTGGTCAAGGATTTGAGAAGGAATGTAAGAGAAAAAGAATAATTAGTTCATGGAACATGGATCACCAGTGGGAAAGCACTTTTTTCAAAGAATAGTAATTTCATCTTCAGCTTCACAGTGGTGGCAGAGGTGTTATGGAGTTGTACACCCCTTCTGTCAATACTTATGCATCCTCTATGGCAGGAGGCAAGGGGTAAGCCACACTGCCTGCCTCCCCCCCACTGCCTGCCCCCTTGACACTGCCTTCCTCCACCACCTCTCTTATTGTCTGTCCTCCCACTGCTTGCCCAGCTACTGCCTTCCCACTTCCTGTCCTCTAGTGCCTGTCCTTCTACTGTCTCTTCTACTACCTGCTACCTTACTATTACTTTCCATACTTCAGTGGTGAGGGGATGGATATAAGATGATCCTCTAATACTTAGATTCCATACATGGGAAATTATAGCAAAGTTATAAACTATCCATTTATAGAATCTAATATGCGGGGGTGGTCATTTTAAATTCAGTGTCATCTTGGATTTGGGTATGTACAGTAACTTGAGAGGATGTGTGTGGGAACAAAAAATCATAACTTTATTGGATACTAAAAACCATGGACTTTACAATGGTTTTATGGATGATTTCAATTTGCCTGCTCTCTGTCAATCCCTTTGTGTTCCACAGGCAATAACAGCTTTCTTCCTTTTTGAATAGTAATATTCTGTTACTTAATTAGGTTTGTCTATATCACCTGTTCTTTATTTGGTCTATAACTACTTCCAATAACTTCTCTTTGCTTCATTGGTTTACTGCCCATATCCCTTTTAAGTAACTCCATAATGGGATTAAAATAAAAGTAATTGTTCTACCCGGTATTTAGCTTAGTCTGTATCTGCTTTTTACACAGATGGGAGGGGATATTTTTTATGTCCGAAAGCATGTCTAACATTTCTCTCAACCATACAGTTGGTCCAATAAAAGATACCAACAAATAAATCTTCCTTCTTCCATATTCCTTGCATTATTAGGGCCACAACACTATTAATGTATAAGGTAAGTCCTTCAGATCTGAATATTTATCTGTACTGAATGAACAGACTGATCTTGGTGTTTCACTCAGCAATAAACGTGACTGCCATTTTTTCAAAAGAACTTTGGAATAGTTACTAAAATAATTCAAATCTAATGATTTGATAAATGCCAATTTTCATGTCCAAGCATCGGTGATTATGTGAATAAATCATTATTTGTAAGGTTTTTACATGCAAAATGGGTATATTTGCAGGAATAATTAAGAAGAATGATAAGGAAGATTAGTTTGCAAAGATGTTTTTGTCATGGAATGTATTGTTTAGTAATGATATCTGGCCTTAAGCAAAGGAAAGAGAATGTATATTGCTATCTTCAGTTGTTTTGGTAGAAAAAAAGATGACAGATCTACACAAAGTGAGAGAGGAAGAGAGAAAGCACACAAGTGAAGCTAGTAAATTACAAATGACTTGAGAACTCTGGTAAAAGACTGACCACAAGACTCCACCTCAGCATTTACTCAAGAAAGCTCAGGACAAGAAGTAGACAGCATCTCAGTGCAAAAAAAGAGATCAAAATCAGGCAAACAGGAGAATACCTCATGATAAATTCATGAAGCAAAATAAGATAAAAGTACTGAAAAAGGACAGTTCTAGATCTTCTACAAATATATCAGAAGTGACTGATTTTTAAATAATTAAGTTTACTTACAAATATGGCAATAGGCAGGTGCTGAAGACTGATATATAGCTCCAAATACATTTAGATTTAATCAATATGGACTGTTTAGAATGTATCCCTCTATTCTTAATTACTAAAACATTGAAAATATATGTTCAAGGACTTATTCTCTTCTCACTTACTCCTGCATAAATAAGAAATTGCTCCACTGAAATTAGTCAGATTTCAAAACTGAGAGAAGAATAAGGCCTTTTATTAAATCCTTACATTAATCAAAATAATTAACCCACCAGAATACTACACTACAAACTAATCAATCAGGCAAAGGCAATCATTTATTATTTAAGAGTAAATCTATACTCATCTCTTCTCTTTCAGTACAGCAGACTATTTTGCTTGCTATTTGAAGCCACTTTCAAGGTTTTGATTCAGTTTGCTATTATGCCCTTGCAAAATCAGTCAGCCTCACTTAGGAGTCACTTAACAATTAAACAGGATGGTTTCAAGTAATTAATTGTTCTCAGTAACATTTAAGTTGTCTTAATCATTGTTTACTAATAGTCAGGAAAAAAGCTAATCACTTCTCCAAAGTTCTATAACTCTAGAGACTTGATTCAAATTACTGCAAATAATATCAAACAAATGAGAATTTTCTCTTACATAGTTTATAGGGTCAAGTTTTCAAATGGTACAGTAGGCAAAATAAACGTGCAACTATGTGTGCTTCCTTCAAAAGAGCAAAAACTGTTACTGCAAGCACAAATCAAGAAGAGAATTTATGTTAATGCAGACTTCATAAAGCTTCACTAATAAGCTGTACCTTAAATACCATGCAGTTCACAATCTTATGTCATCTTTTCATGTTCAATATTCATCTGTAGTTTGGGGGTGGTAAAGATATAGGCACTGAATCACGTCTATGAGTGCTTTGGCATATCAACTTGCTTAGCTTATTTACTTAAAATTCTGTAGAGATGTACATTAAAAATAGTATTTATATGACGCACTACAGTGGTAGTCTAACAACATATGCTTATTAACTTACTACATTCTACTTCTAATGGCATAAAGGAAATACTTGCTCATATTTTATAACTGTTTCTTCTATTAATTTTCTTTAATGAAAAGCATGGTTCAGATTCACATTGTACTAAATGTCTTCCATTTTCTCATGGGTAGAAAGTAAATGGAATACAGTGGATTCTTTCAGTTGCAATGCCACTGCTCAAAACAACTCTTTGGTCACTGGTTCCTCAGGGTATTTAAATTAAGTTCTAATACACACACGGATCCTGTACTTACACAGTCAGAAGTAAATGTTATAGTTACTTCTGGTGGTAGTTGAAGCTTCATTTAGATTAAAGGATAAGGTCCTAAGAACAGAAGAGTATATAACAATGGAATATTTCTGTTCACAGTAGGCCAAATATTGTTTTTTTTAATCTGACAACAAATCTAGTTGATTTCAATAATCTATTAAAATAGATGTCCATACTGATTTTATTGGATTTATTAGCCGTCCTGTAGGAGATACACACATGTTCACGGGACCCCACCTACAATTACATGGCTTATTTTAAACTGGGAATGTGATCTAACTATTTGGGGCGTGGGAAGTGGCAGGTGGGATTAGGTGGGGTCCACAGAGGGGTTTGGCAGGTCTGGGGGGGAGGGGTCGGTAGGATCGGTGGTGGGGCTGGCAGGACCATTGGGGGTTGTCCATCTGGGGTGGAGATATCAGAGGACTAAAAATAGCCCAGTCAGGGTTGGAGGGGTAGGGAGGCGGGGGCAGTAGATGAAGTACATCCCAGGGCTGGGCCAAGCAGCTGGGCTTTCCCAACCCTGGACTGTGCTTTGAACATGTACACAAGTTCGGTAAGATCAGGCCTGATCTACATAGTGTGCCTCCTTAAGTGAGCTAAGTTAGATTGGGACAGCCATTTTTTGCCCAATCTAAACTCCCTGAATGTATGTACAGTTTGGCACTGATATCAATCATCCTAGTTAGGTTATTCTAAGTGTAATGTCTGTATGTACCCATAGTTGAGCAAAGAAATGTAGTTGATACTACAATAGGCCCAAAGAAGAAATGGAGTTAAATAGCCCAATTCTTCTTTGTAATATACCCCTCACTATACTCTTTCATGGCTAAGATCATTAATCTTTATATTAACTAGGGGTAGGGGGTCAAAGAAAGAACCAAAGGAAAAGGGTTGGCAATATCCAAATCCTTGTAATACTGGCTTACAGTATTAAGGTTTTGTTCGGTCCCAAAGTAGTTCTCATCAATGCACTTCTGTCATGTACCTAAAAGCACATTTTCTACCTGTTCCTGGTGAAACACATGTAGCCTCTTCCTTGATGTGGACTTGATTGCCTTAGCAATCCTTTGACACCTGAAATGTCATTTACTGTAGTGAGCTCTGTAGACCTACATCTTAAGACTATCCAGAAACTAAATCTTGTGTAGACTGTCACTGCCCACTTACTAAGCAGAATAATGGCAAGAGCGTATAATACAAGGGCTTCATTCTCTGCCCTGAATGGGTGCATCTCAGTTTCCAGATGGTGCTTAAAAGTAAAGAGTGACAATAGAAATATGGTGCTTTTGCTTCAACTTTTATGCTTTCTATGCATAGTCTGAATCCTGTCTTCTGACTTCAGTAACACAAATAACCTTTTTGTTTATGCTTCTTGTCAGCCCCAAGAGCCCATGCAGGAATGACAGAATGCATTGGATCATATTTCTTTGTGTGCATCTTTAGCAGAACTGTTTACAGACTTCCACTTGGTTCCATTTATGAAGAAATAAAATTGCATACAGATAAAAGGATAGAATTTTGTCAGCAACAGAATACTTATAATGAGTAATGATGTCCAAGAAGAAACAGGATGCTGACCCCAAAGCCAAGTTGAGATTGCAGAGCTTTCAGTTAAGGAAAATACCTTTTATTATTTAAAAAAAAGGAGAGAACATTTGATTTAGAACAATGAGAGATGACAATGATTATACATATCTGAAATATGCACTTGCTAGAACTTTTTTAGTTAACAATGCTCTTTACCTACAGGAAAAGCCCCCACTAAGCTTTTCACACCCAATTAAGCCTGGTTACTTTGTTTCTCAGAATACCTTTACACCTATAACAGTAGTCTTGAAATTGAGTTAATTCAAGGCTGCTGCAGTAACATTAAAATTGAAGTCTTCTAGTCAGTTTTGCCAAGCATGCAGCTAAATGGAATGCAGTTAAATAACAAAGTAGACAGCAGAGCCAAAGAGTTCCTAAAAACTTAAATGGTTTATCCTCCAAACCAGAATTTATTAACAAAATAAGCAACAGATACAAAAAAGATTGGGCACCTGCATTATGTAACGCAATAAAGAGGATTATTTATTTATCCTAAATTGAGTACAACGTAGAACTGTGCTTAAATTTTTGGTTTTGATGTATAAAAGGTTTAATACCTGATAATCTGATTAACTACCCTTCTAAAGATTTAATAGCTTTTGCATCTAAACAGTATCCTAATAGTTTATACAAGGAGCATCTGATGTCAGAGTGCTATCTATATGAAGTCTTCATTGCTAAAACCCTTTGGACCACCAGAAACCAAACTTCTGGTCCCTGTAGAAAATTAATCTGTGTTTGGAACTTTTGAGGAAAATTGGTTTAATGTCAAATGGGTTTAATAAATATTATGGCTTTAACCATGGTAATTGGCAAGAATGTTTACATGATTAAATGAGAAAAAAAATCTTATAGTATGTATTTGGGGTAAAATCCTGAAGTGACTGAAGACATCTAATAGATGACATAAAAAAATTGATCATATTTTTCTTAGCTATAATATGAAATAAAACCATCCAACTAGATAAATAGATTCTTTTGGATCATTAAAACAAAAAATGTCTTTTTTAACCAGAAAAATATTGCTTCAGACTTATGTCATAATGCCTGGTTAATACATTTCTGAAACATAGGTGTACAATACAATTGTCAAAAACACTTTAACAATATGATTTAAATGTTCAATTTTGTTTGAGACCTAAGAAAAAAATTGATTTTATCGGGGTCTTTCTCATCTTTTATATTGTCATATGATGTAATTTTACTTAAAATTCTGTATTGCAATTTAACTATGACCATGCTGGTTTAACAGCCTAAGCATTCAAAATGTGAGGGAGCCTCTTACAGCATCCTAAGGTTATAGAATTATGAGCTGCTTTGTTAGAAAACATGAGTAGCCCTTTAACAGCATATTTCTCAGAATAGTAAACTTCCCTCATCCAGAGATTCCAGTACATCTCCAAATGCAGTTTTGGAATCTGCTCTGACTCAGTGACTATAACAGTTGGTTGACGAGCACATGGGATCAAATTCAAACAAGTATCAGATATTGTTCCTTTTCTTCTTTATTCATAATGCTTCAAGATGTAACTTTTACTTAAGCACTATATATATAATGAGTTATCTTAAGGGATATTGACTGAAATTGATCACACCAGTGAAGATTTCATTGAGGTGGATAAAGAGAACCAGTCAAATGACCAGCTAATATGAGTTTTTTTCCATCTTTTCCATAGAAATTACAAGGTTTATGGTGAAATTCCTTTTTCATTCCTGAACTGGTTCTCATTGTTTGCAGAAACAAGCAGTATTAATATAACTCTACAATACCAGTATTAAGTACTCAAATAGAAGTATTCTAATATTATAAAAGCCTTTGTCTGTCTGTCTGTCTGTCTGTCCATAATGATTTATTTGCACTCTGATTGGTTGTCTCAGCAGCCAATCAGAGTGCTCTGCACAGACAGAGACACGCGGCAGAGTGGCACCATGATAGCTGGGACTGAGGGATCAGAATGGGGGGGCCAGCAATGCTGGCCTCACCCACCCCCTGGCCCTGCTTTTTGGAGGCAGAGGGGGATGGTGGTGATCAGAGTGCAGCCATGAAGGAGGGAGTGCTGCTGGCCTTGCCCCCTCCCCCCCACCAGCCCTGCTCCTTGGAGACAGCAGTGGTGTGGGGTGCTGGCAGCACAGCGCTAGCCTTGCCCTGCCACACAGCGGAATACCACCATGACCACAGGGACTGAGGGGCCGGAGCTTCTTGGAGCCAGGGGCTGGAGCGGAATCCTCACAAACAATAGCTAGCAGGGAGGGGTAGGCGGCAGGGGAGAGGGGAGGAAGGGAGGGAGAGAGGAGAGTTGGAAGGGGAAGGGAGGGGTTACCTATGGCAGTGTACTGCTGCCACTCACCACCATGCCATGGCTGCCTGCTGCTGTGCTGTTAATGCCGACTGCCTGCTGCTGGCCATGTGCAAGCTCCCCTCCCCCCATTCCTGAGAGGCAGCAGTGTGGGGTTGAATGGCAGTGGGTGTGTGTGGGGGGGTGCACAGGCCTACACCCAAAGCAGTGTGTGGGGGGAACCAGACCCAAAATAACAGGGGGGAGTGGGGAGAGGGCCTGAACCCAAAGTGGTGGCGGTGGGGGAAATGAGCCTGGGCCCAAAGTGGTGGGGAGGTAAGGGAGTGAGTGAGCCCAGACCTGAGGTGGGGGGGGGGGGGGGGGGGA
>NW_005842631.1:488119-500323 GCF_000455745.1 Alligator sinensis | reverse complement strand
GTGGAAGCCAGACCCTGACCCAAGGCAGTGAGGGGGGGGACGCAGGCCTCTGTCCCTGTCTGCCCCCCACCCCATCATGCTTGCTGGGCAATTTGCTAGTTTATACATAAATTGCTGATAAGAAAATTGAAGGGAAGAGCAGGACTTGCAGAGCAAGTTAGGGGACTTGCAGAGCAAGACAATGGCAAATCTCCTACTCACCAACTCCTTCACCAACTCACATTGTTTCCTGTATTTTGGAGAATCAAATTGATATAAAAAGATAGGGAATTAGGGAATATGTTAATTATAGCAATAGAGGTATATGGCCTGCCTGAAATTTCTGATAGAACAACTAATAATTTGGCAAGTGGTCATTGTCAAAAATTCATCTCATCCGCTTTGTGCTTTGAACTGCCCCCCTACCACGGAAAGTGGCTAAGAGAAAAGAAGGCGTTATTGCAACCTCAGAACACTTAATACCTCTTAAAGCTCCCTTTTTTAGTACAGACATTGAAGCTAATTTTATTTCTGTTGACATTTCAGGCACTTTGTTCTCCATCCACCCACATCAGAATAATGTAGGTAGTTGTTCAGAGTGACACTAGGTTAAATGCTTCAGCATTCCTGAAAAGATACCATCTGTAAGTGAAGGTGGCCCCCAGATGGTTGATTTTCAATGGGAAAATATACTTAAAGATGGGATACATTCAGCCCAGTTTCACAACAGCTAAATATTTTCACCAGTGAGAGCTTTAGCATAGGTGTTTGGGAGCAGAAAAATTTCCCAGGAACAAGCTGTAGTAATGGAAAAGAACCAAAATCATTATCTAGTACATATAGTTGTCCACCAAAAAGTAAAAAGAAAACCTGACCCTGGATATGTTCAGGGCTGAGGAAGCATTCATACCTGGTCCAAAATATACCAAATACAGCTCCCAGGCATGGTGTGTATTTGACAGGGTTCATGCAAGAGTTTGAGGGTATGTTCCCATAATGATAGAGGTAGGAGATGTTTGTAGCTGGCTAGCAGCTATTTATTCCTTTTTAAATTTCATTTGACATATTGCTTGGGGATGTATTGTTGCTGTAGCACTGACAGAGTCAGGAGCATAGAACTCGTTACAGGCATCTTTTTATTTATCAAAATAAATACCTAGAGAATATATAAACTTGTTTTCTGAAAACAACTGAAAAAGTGTGGATTACAGAAGCAGACTATCCCTGCCTTTTAGGCTAGGGACAGTCATTCAAAAGCCTTAGCCCGAACTGATTCAATCTTTGAATGTTAGTTTAACCTGGCTAGGCTAAGCTAGTTTGTAACCAGACAGACATTCTCTCTAGACTGAGTAAATTCAGGCACATGCCTGAAGTGGTTCAGGCTAGAAGCCAGGGGGCACTAGAGCAGCCCTCCCTTCCCTTGTACAATTCAGAGCTGAGGGGTGTGTGGCCAGGCCCAGGCAGGACCTTTGATTAGGGAGGTCTGGCTGCACCATCCCAGGCTTTTCCCTGCTGGCTGCTCAAGGGACAGGAGTGTTGCCAGACCCCAGAACTCTGCTAGCACTCTGAGGCAAGGGGAGGTGTGCAATGCATGCATCTGTTGATGTTATGGAGCTTTTCAATCTCCCTCTCTGCTTCTTTATACTGTCTGCAGCAAACTGACAGGCAAGCAACCCAGCAGGGGGCTGATAATAGTGTTTATCACCCCATCAGGAAAACAATAGCCTCTCTCAATTAGTTCAAACTCTTCTTAAACAGCTTACCAGCTGACCTGTTAATTAGCTCCAAAAAGCCCTAAGTGGTCACTGTTCTATTTGCCTGTCCCAGTGAAATTGGAGAGAGACACACACAGACACCTCTTGGCATTAGCTACCATGAAGCTGGGGTCCATGCTGCAGCAGATGGGGTCAGGGGGAGGATTCATACTTGAGCAGCAAGGTGGGTATAGGGCAGGGAGAAGCCAGGCAGACCCTGCTGTGCCTACAGTCTCTGCCAGAGCTCCAGGCAGGGAGCAGAGGGGAGGGGCCAGCTCTGATGTGGAGCAGAGAGCCCTGCCCAGCGCAGCCCAGAGAGCATGCTGGGATGCTGTGGAAGTCTGGTTTAATTTAAACCAGCAAGGAGTCAGGGCCAGACACTGCCTAAACTGGTTTGACCCAAGTCTGATACTGCATTCAACCAGGTTTATCTCAAACTGGTTTCAGACATTTTCAAATTGGTTTATGTGCACTGAACATCTATTCTGTTACCGATTTTAACCAGTTTCTGATCACTTAAACTAGTCTATGTATAATGTCTGTCCCTAGCCTTAGATAATCATTTGGAAATAGCAGTTCCAGCTAACTTTGAAACCTAAGGAAGGAAGGGCTAACAAGCTTTGTCTACTACTTTAACTAAGAAAACAAGATTTAAAAAAACAAGCATTGTATGGCGAAGGAACATTACAAGATCTGAATGTTTATGTTCTTTAGTGCCCACATATCTATCCTTTCTTGAGCAATTATATGGTCTAGAGTCAATCAACAATAATAAAGCAGGTTACTGCATATGTATGCTTATCATTCATCTTCACTTGGGCAAGATATATAATTTCACTTTAAGATTGCCATACCAATCAAATAACTTTGTTAGTTGTGTATCACTGCAGCAGATTAAACCATTTATATTAACTGCTGGATTTTCAGAAGCAGTTTCTATACTGCATCTTAACCTGTGGTCTTTATCCATTAACTGTGTGATCTACCTTTGTAACATTGTTGTTTCTATTAGTTTATACTATAGTATAACTTGCCATGTCATGATTTGACTTTTAGAGGATGTTATTTAGTTCAGAACAGATCTAGTTCTCTAACATGATCTGTCAATACACCTATAATCTGAGTTTGGCTAAAGAGCACTTGGAGGGAACCTTCAAAAGAAAACATTACACTTATTTTGGATTATACATAATATGCTGAATGCCCCATCAATAAATACAGGAGGAACCTTCATTCCTTTATTCCCTTAAAGATCTTTTCTTAGGTCCCAGAGTATTCATGTTTATTCAGATTACCAACTCGAATCCCAGTATAAACTTCAACAGTTACTATTTTAGATAATGTTAATTGAAGAAGCCTGCTACAGCACAGAACCTTGTGTGTAAGAAGTCAAGTGCTCTGTTAATTTTACAATGAAAAAGATTATAAATACATTGCAAGCCCATGCAATATATTAAGTAACAGCACTGTCTCCTTATAGGCTTTCTCCATGATCCTTGGAGTGATGCAACATAGTGCATGTAGGGGTTACAAATCAAGGCAAAGCTGAATATCTTAGATTCAAAAAATTTTAATAATTTTCAGGCAACAATCAACTAAAGGCCTTTTATAGACTGTTTGTTGAGAACCTTCCAAATGCGTTACTGTGGATAAAAAATTCCCTTTGCATATCACCTGGAAAACCAGGCAAAGAACCAAAATCATTTTAGATTTGAAAACTGTGTTGTAGCCAGAGTGAATACTTACACCTAAATAGACATTTCTGAAGTGAACTGGAATCTACTCTCACTTAAACCAGTTTTAAACAATATACTTTCACTGATTCCCCTGAAGTTAACTTCTGATTTAATATTGATGTGAGATCAAATTTCTGTCCTCTAGAGTTATATCAGTATAAGTAAGAGTAAGCTCAAGTCAAAGAGTTAACTATGGATCTAGGGAAATGATAGAAAATTGTAAT
This sequence comes from Alligator sinensis, assembly GCF_000455745.1. Classification (NCBI taxonomy): domain Eukaryota; kingdom Metazoa; phylum Chordata; order Crocodylia; family Alligatoridae; genus Alligator; species Alligator sinensis. The sequence goes on along the minus strand of NW_005842631.1, from coordinate 496,630 downwards.
GATAGTAATATTAAATCTCTCATAATCTATTCAAGGTTTGACTACCTTGGGGAGAGCTAGAATGCAGTTGTGCCAAAGAATGCATTTTCTCATGCAAGAAAGAGCCATATATAGTCTTCTCTGGATTTGACTTCTATCAGCAAATTTGTATTTTGAACCTAAATCCAAATTTCCCAGCTGGGGTTTGTCTCCATAGTGAACCTGAATCAGAATGTGAGTTTGAACTTCACAGAATTTGAGAAGAGCCTGAATGAAAATGGGAACCTCAGCCTTAGGCCCATCTTTATTTTTAAATTGTGCAGATGTATTTTATGGTCAGGACAGTAAAGAACTAATAACACTGGTGCAGATTTCCTGTATTGAAGTCATGATCCACAAGTCACGGCAACTCAAGGCCTCCTTCAGACCCAGAAACTGGGCCAAACTATGGGGTATTACCATGATACCATGTGAAAATCAAGAAGCTAGGTTGAGCTTATTAAAGTCATTTTCTGAATCAGAACTTTCCCTTAATTTACCAGATCTCAAATTCTTACACACTAGCCTCTTTCCTCAACTACCTGCTGATTCACTCCTGGTATTCAATATCATTGACAGGTTATGACTGAATTGGGTGTAACAGAGGTCTGATTTTAATTCCTGGGCATCCTGGTGAATTAGTTCCTTCCATACTATATATATAGTATTCTAAGCAGCGGTAAAGATATTGCTGCTTTATTTTCAAGCTCAACAAGACTACAGCCCTGTTAGTGTGTGCAATTTATACACACCCACACAAATGTCCTGGAGCTTTATTATTGTCGATGTTACTTTTAACAATGCCGTGATAATTCCGACTATACTCCTATACCAAACTATAAAAGCCAAGTTATTGCCTCTTAAAAAATGATGAGTGATGTCTGTATTTTTAATAAATATTTGCATTTTGTGGAACATTTTCCAGAATTATTGGAACAATGGGGTTTCAAGCACTCGGCTATTTACATTGTAATGACATTAGAAAAACATTAAAATTATAGGCAGACAAGGTTCTTTGCGTGAATCTGATATCTTTTATTAGACCAACTTAAATAGTTGGAAAACAATTATTAAGCAAGCTTTCGGGTTCAAAAACCCTCCGTCAGGCTGAGGAAGTTTCAGCAGTTGGTGTGTGCTCTTCCTGGATGGAATGAAAAGTAAAGAAGCCAGGGGCTGGGCTGGTATGCATACAAGACAGGGAGTCAGTGAAAATGTAGCTTGAGGAGTCAATGGGTGAGAGACAGGCTGGAGGAGGGTAGGGGGAGAGAGAGAAGGGGGATGAATAGTGGAGAGATACCTGGGAAGTCAGATGTCAGGCAGGTTATAATGTAAATTATATACATTTTCAAAATATGTGATACTTTTCTGTTGTATTTATCCTAAAACCATTAAACATATTTAGGGTAATCATCTAAAATAAAAATTTTGGGAAGCTTCTTTTACAGTTGATAAGCCTTAGTTTTTTATTTTGGCAGCCTTTCTTATATAGCTCTGACTCCCCTCTGTTACTTTGATAATCAAGTCTGTTGTTCTAAAAAAAAAGACTGTATTTCTTTTTTATGAAAAAAATAAATGCACTGTTTTATCTCATGTTAACAGCATCATCTTTGGGGGGAAAATTTCCAGATACTTAAGTGTTTAGAGCTATCGTTTTTTCCAGTAGTACCCATATCCCTTGTTGCACACAATTAAATATAAAACCAGAACTTGAAGAACAGGGAGATGCCAAATAAATCTATGTATTTCTGCATCCTATGTTGCTTTCTTAAAAATGAATTTTATCATCAGTTTTGCTCTTCTATTTGAAAACACACAGACTTTTACATTCTTTGATATCTTAGTTGTTCTGTACCCAGTACTAAAGCAAGAAATAAGATTAAAGTGTTATGCTAACCTTCAAAGTTCTTGTTCTGACCGTTTTCAGATGACATCTTGCCAAAAACTGTTTTCCCACCTCTCACATTTGACTCTTTCACAGAAATGATGGAATGGCTCCCAGGCTGATTCTTAAATGTTGGTGAATGTAAACTTCTCTCAGTTTCTACTTCCTGTTAGAAAACATTAAGGGGATGGTGTTAAAAGCTATCAGAAGGAAACAGATGTGGTTTTCTGGGGGAGGAGAGTGTGAGCCGGCCGGGGAACAAGGGGTTTCTATTACATGAATGATGTTCTTCAATATGCTGCAGGGTATATCTCTATAAGTTTACAGAGAGTTACAAATGCATGTCTGTTGCTTAGTTTACAGTTCAACTGACAGTGATGTCTGACAATAGTATTCAGTTCTCATTTGGCATTTCTTTTGTGGGGGTTTTTTTCCCCAAGAAAAGAGAACTGGTACTAAGGATCACAATAAAAGACACCAGCTGCTGTAGGAAGCAGTATATTTGTACAAAGAAAAATTGACAGAGGGAATTTCATTAATTTAATTAACTGGTATATACCAACATGCATCAACAGTGAAAAATGGACTGGAGACCAAATGTACACAGGATATTTATTATTCAACAGGTTGATTTTAATGTAATGTTAATTCTGTTACAGTACTTCAACGGGATTTTGATAATCACAATGGACAATTGTTCCAGCCAGCCAGTCCACACAGGAATCATCACACACTAAACATCTACAGTACTGAGAAACAAAATGGGAAAATAGTTCTGAAGCAAAACTACAGTGTCTCTAAATGGGCAATTGGAAGTGCTCTTACTCTTGTTCTTCACCTTGCTCTCCCACTTGAAATATTATTAGTGCAAGCTAGCACAATACCCTGGATGCACTGGATACAAAGTCCCAGACAAAGCTTTTAAATTAAGTGAAACATTACAGGTTCAGTAGTAAAAAACTGCTTTAAATTTCAAAGGAATGATTCAAAGATCCTCCGTGAACTGAGAGCATTCTGCTAGTCTGAATTCAAGAGGGTACATTTTCTAAACAACTCAGAAGCCGAGACCTAGCAAACAAGTTGTGATATTTACTGGGTGTGTATACATGAGATGCTTCACTGGGCAGTAATGTAGTTTACTGTGCAGTAAGCACACACATCTACACATGTGCAAACTTACTGTGCAGTAAATGACCGGAATCATGAGTAAATTTCCTACCTGCAAATGCAGATAGCAAATTTACTCATGATTAGTTGCTCTGCAGTTCTGTACGTGTACATGTGACCTGGGAGTGAATTTGCTCCCAGGTTACCCCTGCCACTAGGGGGCTGGCCTGAGGCTAGCCCCAGGGCTCCAGGTTGGGAGCCTCTCCTGCCCCAGGGCTGGGCTGCCTCAAGCCTTTAAAAGTCTGCAGGTATTTTGAGCCCTAGGGCACACCACTTGGCATTCTGAGGAGACTTCAGGCCCTGTGTTCCCCTGGGCAGGTCACAGGCTAGCCTGTACCCTGGTGCTGCTGCCTGGCATTGCAGGACACAGCTGCCAGGCCCATGCCATCCAGGTTTGTAGGCTGCTCCAGGCTGCTGCAGGTTGCTGCAGTGGCCTGCCAGTCCTGCCAGGCCCCAGGTCCAGCTGCAGGCAGCTTCTGGCTGTCAGGGCCAACTCCACCTGTCTGCAGCCCACCCCCAGCAGCCTGCCCAGAGTCTGCAGGTGCTGTGGGGCATTGCCTCTGCTGCATGGCTGCCAGTCACATGGCATGCCCCTGTGCTGGGGGCTGCAGGCACCTTCTCAGGCCCGGCAGCACAAGGACAGCCATGTGGAAGCCCAGAGAGCCAGCATGGGATCCCCATCGACCTTGTCATCATCCACGCCCACACCCCTTCCTGCTACTTGGGACCCCAGCTGGTCACAGGAGGTGACTGGTGACCTCATGGTGCTGTGGAGAGAGGCACCAGTTTGAGTGGGGCAAGTGCTCTAATGTCCATGTCTACGAGGGGCTGTCAGGCAGGATGCATGAGCACGGGCACTACCGGTCAGCACGGCAGTGCCATATAAAGTTCAAGGCCTTGCGGACACAGTGGATTATGATCATCAACCACAATCATCAGTTGGGGAGTGCCAGCAAGACCATGCTCTTTATGCAGCAACTGACCCATGGTGACATGCCACTGCAGGAGGGACCCTTGGGACTCCAACTGCCCATCCCACCGAGCTCCACAGCTATACCCTCCACCAGCAGCTCAGGGAGCCTAGGCCAGCGCCTGCTGTGCCAGCTCCACAGCCCCAGCCCCAACCCCCACCACAAGGTGTGGTAGGCCATGACACTGCTGGCTGCCAGCAGCACCAGTTCTTCCCTGGGCAGGGGGCCTGGCCAGGTGCCCACTCACTGTGCCCTGCTGCCTACTTGCCGTGCCCTGCTGTTTTAAGAGGTTATCAACTGAATCAAGAATTATTTGACATTTTTTCAGTGATGTGAAGTATTGCTTACTTTAATTATAGCATTCTATTACCTGTAGTATTACTTTATTATCCAAGGGTGCTTACTGTAGGAGTGCACTGAATGATAAATTGTAGGGGAAAAATAAACACCTCCCTCCCCCCCCCACCCCAAAAAAAAATTATATATATATAGGTATAGAGAGAGAGAGATCATATATTGCAAGGTATAATTCAAGAGCTGTTGTGTCTGATTTTCATACCTGGCCTCCATTTGTGCACCTGCTATCATTTTAGGTAAATGAAAATAAAAAACTTTTCCACTATTGTAGTTTGATTCACTTTTGCACCTAAAAACACTGGATTTGATTGATCTGAAAACCTGAAGTTCATTCCCTGATTAGATTTAGTGATACTGTTTTTTCTTCAGATCGCATAAATCTTTTGCCTTTTACTAAAGATTTCCATGGAGAAGAACAGTTTACTACTTTCTGCATGCTGTTTATTTGTATAGTTTTTCCCCTCATAACTGGAAAGAAAATACTAAACATGTTTCAAGCAAAGAATTAAGTCTTGTAATTTTCTAAAGACTTTCATTTTTCTAAATAGGGCCCTAATGTATTTCACTGTTATCTTTATTAGTAGCAGACTAAATTCACTTTTAAAGAAATTGTAACTGGAAGAAGAATACTATTAAAATATTACAGCTAGTTTGAATGGACCCTTTTCCTGGCGGTGGAAAATCCCTAATGGCTAAACCTTTTAAAACTAATCTGCATTAACACATTTTAAACTGGTGTTTCATTTGAGATTAAGATACTGCCTTGCAAATAAACTTTTGTTTGTTTTTGTTTTTGAGCTCTGTTAGTCTTTACTTTAACAAATATAAGGCTATTCTGGAATCCTAGAATCATAGGAGCTTATCTAAAATGCTAAATAAGACATGTTTTTGAACAAAAACAAGCTGGTAAGGCCAAGGGTAGAAAGACAAATTAGCATTTAAAATCAGACAGGCATAATTTGACTTTATATATTCAAGTAAATCAGTGATGAGATTATTTTAAATCTTCCACATGAATCAAACTGCAGGAGAGAAGAGTAATAGTATAGTTCAACATCTAGGTAATGGGAAGACTTAAAATCTGTTGAAAAAACATTTTGGAGTAAAAAACCTGTATCCTAGAAGCAGAGCTAATGCAGTGACCCTCTCATACTGGCATCATGACCTCAAAACAAAATATTTGCTATGGAAGTAATCTATACAACACAAAAAAACTGGGGGAAAAGTAAATGAGAAGTAGGGGGTACATATAATTATATAATTATCCAATGAATTAATATATAAAGAAATATCTTATATACATTTTATACTTAAAGCATATGAAAACTAATAGTCACTGAGCAAGATTTCCAGGCAACCAAATGACAAGTGCATGCAGCTGTAATTATTTATTGTGCTTTAAGGGCATAACTACACATTCTTTAATGTGCTTTTGGTAATGCACATTAAATTCAGGTACCTCCATTCAGAGGTATTAGAAACAGGTGTATTAGCCGATTTTAATGATCATTAGTGAAAGTGCACGTTTTTCTGTGACACTTTAATATGTATTAAAAGAGGCTAATGCATATTAAAGCACACATGTAGAGTGCCCTAAGAGATCACTATTGATATTACTTGCTTTAAAAGACTTGCTCCTGTGAGCCAGGTCAGATTTTCATAGCAGCTGAGGACCCACAATTGAGGTCAGATTTTCCAAACAGTTTAGCTGCCATATAGAGACCCAGATAAGTTCCAGATTTTTATAAAAGATCAATATATTGGGTGTCAGGGGTGCATTCAAGGGGCTGCAGTAGTGTGTTCACCCCCCACCCCCACCCTTTGCATCCCGCCTTGCACTGTACCAGATCCAGCTCTCCAGGTCTTCATGGCTCCAGATGCCTGGGTCCCTTGAAGAGTCCTGGCCGGTAATGGGAATAGACTATTGCAAGGGGCTGGGGCAAGGTATGGCTAGAGCCCTGGGCTGGTGGAGGGGAGTGAGGGCAGGGAAGAGGTGTGGGAAGCATGAATGGGGCACCAGACCTGGGCACCAACTTAGTTGGGGTGCCAGAATTATTCCTTCACCCCTGTATAGTCCACACCCTGGCAGAAGCAGCAGCCCACAGCATTGCTGTTGCAGAAGCTGCTGGATACATGCATACTATGCTGCTGCTGTAAGAGCAACAACCAGGTCTGGCAGAGGATGCTTCAGCAATAGCAGCAGTAGCAGGCACTGTGTTTTAGGTTCCAGAATATGTACGATCCCTTTCCCCTCTGATTCTACATAGCACCTTTCCTCCCAATACACTCCATGCAGTGTTTGCCCAAGGTGCAGACCCTGCTTACTATGCCTCTGAGTGAATTCACCTGCCACTATCCCTGATTGATGGGAGGGGGACACCCAGAGCTGCTCCTGTCCTGTACCAGCTAGGGGCTGTGCAGGAAGCCAGGATCACCTGGGGACAGAAGCAGCAGCCACCAGGTTCTCCTTTCCTGCCTCTGTTCCCAGGCAGTGCGGGACATTGAGGAGCACCAGGCAAGGAGCAAGCACAGAAAAAGGGAGCTGTCTACTACTTTTGCTATTGCTAGCAGAGCCCGGCAGCCAGCATAGCTGCTCCCCACAACTGAAGCCCTTGGGCTAGTGGGGGACACCTGATCAGGGTGAGCAGGGAGCCGGCACAGGAAAGAGGACCTTGGCCACCACTGCCACTGCCCCAGGTGTGAGGGGAACTTAGGACCTTTCATGCTCTGTTCTAGCCAGAGACTGTGGGGAGCAGCTGCACAGGTAGTCAGGCTCTGGTGTGGACAGCAGTACATGGGTCCTGCCTTCCAACACTTGTTCCCTGCCTGCCCTCCCTTTCACCTGGGTATCCCTAACATCCTAGGAACTCCCCTACCCTTCCCCCACACCATGGCCTGATGGCCAGTGCCAGTGGCATCTGCTGTGCCCCCAGCCCCACCCTCTAAATCCTGGATCTGTCCATCCAATTAGGTGCTTCCATTTTTCAAAATGCCTGTCACGTGGAGATTTTCTGGATGTTGTGAACTGTTGAATGCCTGGACCTGAATTTTGTGGGTATTAAGTAACTTTGTGGGGGTCTAGCCAAGGTCAGATTTTGGACTGGACCTTTAGTTCATGTCTACATTGTCTTTGTGGTGAACACAGCAGAGCTGATGAGAAGCACACTCTACCCATTTACTCTATGTCAATGAGCACTCTGACATATTGCTCTATGTCAATGAGCAATATACATCGACCCTCATCAAGACGGAATCGAAGGATGAGAAAGTAGAAGGATTGTGGGTTAGGTTACATGGGGGGCAAGGAGAAAGGGATTTGGTGGTAGGGGTCTGCTACAGACCCCCACACCAAGGGGAAGAACTATATTTGGGGCTCCTAAGGCAGCTCTCGGAGACCATAAAAGCTAAGGAGGCGGTAGTCATGGGGGACCTAAACTACCCAGACATCTGCTGGGAGACGCAGACAGCAAAGTCCCACTATTCACGCAGGTTTCTAACCTGTGTACAGGACCTCCACCTGACACAGGAGGTACACGGTCCCACTAGGGGGAATGCCTTACTGGATCTGATATTGGCAACGGGGGATGACATGGTAGGGGACATACAGATTGGTGGCCATCTGGGGGACAGTGATCACCTAATAATACAATTCTTCATAAGACGTCGAGTGGGTAAGGTAACTAGTAGGGTGAAAGTGCTAGACTTTAGGAAAGCTGATTTCAATGAACTCAGGCGATTAGTCAAGGACGCACTGCAGAGTAGGAGTTTTGAAGTGATGGGAGCCCAAGAAAGGTGGCTGTGCCTTAAGGAAATGATCCTTTGGGCACAAAGCGAGACAATCCTGATGCGAGGAAAAAGAGGGAAAGGGGCCAGGAGGCTTCCTTGGCTGACCAGAGAAATCCAGGGCACCCTAAGGGGCAAAAGGGGAGCACATAAAAAGTGGAAACAGGGAGAGATCACCAAAGACGAATATACCTCCTCTGCTCGCACTTGTAGGGAGGCAGTTAGACGGGCCAAAGCCACCATGGAGCTGAGGATGGCATCCCAAGTAAAAGACAACAAGAAATTGTTTTTTAGATATATTGGGAGTAAAAGAAAGGCCCAGGGAGGAATAGG
>NW_005842631.1:431476-486915 GCF_000455745.1 Alligator sinensis | reverse complement strand
ACAAATTCATTAGGGGGATGCAGCAAGGGATCGGAGATGCTCTGTTCACCAGGGCGCCTCTTGGGGTAACAAGGAACAATGGCCACAAACTGACAGAGAGCAGATTTGGGCTAGATATCAGGAAAAACTTCTTCATGGTAAGGGTGGTCAAAATTTGGAATGGGCTTCCAAGGAAGGTGGTGCTTTCCCCTACCTTGGGGGTCTTTAAGAGAAGGCTGGATAGTCTTCTGGCTGGGGTCATCTGACCCCAGCACTCTTTCCTGCCTATGCAGGGAGTCTGACTCGATGATCTGTTGAGGTCCCTTTCGACCCTAACATCTATGAATCTATTAATCTATGAATTTGCTCCTGCTCAGTGAAGGCCAAAGTGTGGAAATCAGGAGATGCAGCTAGTTTTGCCTGGCTTTGAGCATTCACCCAGGGTCTAAGGGCATGATGAAGTTCCATGTTTACTGAATGGGTGTTTTGTATGTATAGGCCTATATAAATATACACGTTCCTTTTGGTTAGTTAATAAGGTGTCATTCAAGCATAAGAAGCACATAGCAGAAAATGCTGTTCTAATGATCTCTGCAGAGAATGATTATGGTCAATGCCTGGTTCAAGATGTATTTTACGTTCATTCCTGATCGGCAAAACTGATCTTTATTCTGAGAATGACAGTGAATGAGTTTGGGAAAGTGATGCAATAAAGTCACATTATAAAAGGAGAGAATGTGCATTTTGTTTCGGTGCCATCTGTGAGTGGTGGATTCATTATAATTCATTCTACTTTGTACTGTACTGAATTTAGTTTTAATCTAGACTGGGAATACCATTTAATACTCTAAAGCAGCACAAATGTACAATACAAAGTAGTCAGCCGAAATAATTTTGTAGAAGCTTATCCACTGAATTCATTTGGAGGACTCATATTACTATTAATAGGTTGCATTATCAATCTATATTGTAACTTCCAGCCATAATTTTGCCATGTAACTTTCATATGTATGAACATTATTCATATGCATGCATGCTTGAAAAGGAAAATACGTTCAATTATAATGATGAATTAGAATTAAGCAGGTAAGATTTTTTAAAATTTTACTTCTGACATAGATGGCAGCCAGTTAATCCAGGACATACAGAAAAGGCTGCATAAGCAGATGTGTGATATTAAAAAATGTCAAACTATATCAAAATAGTGCTGGTCCTGGACTAGTAATCTGTATGAGAAAGCTGCAAGACATCTCATAATGGATACTAAGGAGTGGATGTTAATTCAGGGTGCTTCCTCCTAACCTCAATAAGTAGTGGTTGGTGTAGGGAGGACCCTACAATTTATTTGTATCCAATCTAATAAAACTGCATACTGTGCTCATATAGTCAAATCCTGTTAAGCACTTGGCTTCAAAATACATTTTGTGGGAATGAGAGCCAAGTTAATTATGTGATATGCAAAAACAACTTCCGTTTATCAACTTTAAATTTGTTGATTTTCAGCTTAATTTACTGCTGCTTTTTTCTTCTAATATAAGGAAAGGGTAAAAGTAGTTCTGAGGAAATCCTCAGAGAGTAAATATAGCTAGTCATGTTCTTTTATGTTCACATATAACATTCATTATATTTCAGCTTGCACTGGGGCCAGGGTGTGCCTAGCTCCTGAAATGGTGTCAGCTGAAGGATTGAGACTTTCCTAAGAAGTTGGTGGCAGCTGCATATCCAAACAATGCAGGGCTGCTACCTGTCCCATAAGAAAAGGAACCCACAGTATTGCCTGTTTGGTTTTGTTTGCCATAAAAATGACAGTTGCATCTTACAGGGTAAACGTGCAAATCTTTTTAATCCACAAATTGGACTGAGACATTTAGGTAGACATTGAATATTTTTGCTGTGGTACATGAAGCCAAAGACCCAGATTATATGGAAACAGGAACACAGGCAGGTATTCATTAGGGTCACTGAGGTTTAGGACTAAATTGCACATGCTTCCTTAGGCTAGGGACAGGCATTACACATAAACTGGTTTAAGTGATCAGAAACTGGTTTAAACTTGTAACAGAACAGATGTTCAGTGCACATAAACCAGTTTGAAAATGCTGAAACCAGTTTGAGATAAACCTGGTTGAATGTAGTATCAGACTTGACTGATTTGTCTCAAACCAGTTTATGCAATGTCTGTCCCAGACCCCTTGCTGGTTTAAGATAAATTGGATTCTCCCAGCATCCCAGCATGCTCTTGGGCTGGGCAGGGCTCTCTGCTCCACAGCAGAGCTGGCCCCTCCCCTCTTTTTCCAGAGCAGGGGCAGAGTGTGGCCAGACCCTGGGCTGCCATAGCCCCTGTGGCAAATTTCTCCCTCTGTCCCCTCTCCCCGCCTCCCATCCACTGGCAAACCCTGGGGACCACAGCTGCTGTTTGCCAGCTCCAGCCACATGTCCATGGCTTGCCTGCAAACAGGCAGCAAGCAGGCAGGGACAGAGTTAATTGCTCACTCTGTCCCCTTCCCCTCTCCCCACCCCCAACCACCAGGGCTTTGGCTGCAGTCTCTGCGGCATGTCCGGGAGCTGGGGAGAGAGTAAAGCTAGTGTAAGCCCAGAGCTAAGAAGCATGTGTGACAATCATCACATATGCTGATAAAGAGAAGTTGCAAACAGCTTCACCAAGGAATGCAGAAAGCTTCATTTACATTATAAAGTAGAACATGTAAACAAAGCCTTTCTGAATGCCTGGCTGTAAGGAGACACTCTGCCCTCAGGATTAGTAACACAAATTCTTGTCTTCCTGGTTACATTTTTATGTTAGACTAAGCTGTGTATGCTGTGTTTTACTGGGCTGTATCTTAGCTTAGGTGAAGATTTTTGGTAGTTCCCTGTTGTATGCTTTGCAAATTGCTGTGTTTAATACCTTGCTTCAGAGAAAGGACTTTTTCCCCATCCCCTGTGTTGTGCTAGCCTAGGCTAGTGCCTAGCCATGCCCCCTCCACTCTAGCAGGGAGGGCTGAGAGCCTTGGAGGGCGTCTCTCTTCCCTCCCATTTGGCAGTGGCTGGCAGGCACGCTCTAGCATCCCCTGGCTTCTGGCTTGAGCCATGAATGACATGTGCCTGCAGTTCCTGGTTTAACAGAGCATGTCTGTACAGTTATTAATCAGTTTGAGCTGTACAGCTTAGACTAACCTGAAAAGAGTGAATCAGTTCAGGCTCGGGCTTTTTGAATGTCTGTCCCTAGCCTTAAGGACAGAGATGAAGTACTGAGCAAAGAATGCAGGACTCTGTGGAGTTGTTTCAGATTGTGTGAGCTTGTTATCTCTGCTCTTGCTTTTCTAGCTCCAGCCACAAAGAGGAAGCATTCTGAACCGAGGGCTTCTCAGCCAAGCAGTGCATATTAGGTAAAACAGCCTAATTGTCTGGAGGAATGTGTGTGCGTGTTTGGAGTGGTGACACTTCAGAGCTGAGGGTTATGGCTATAAGCTCCAGAGAGTTAAAGTCAGCAGTAGAGGAACCCTTTCACTTGGGGGTTAGGTTGACAGAATTGCTTGCAGTTGAGAATGGCACTGAATGAGTTGGTAGGATGTGTCTGTGGTGGGGAAGAAGAGTAAGAGATATACTTGCAGAAGAGAGGGTGGATCTAGGAAAAAAAAGTTAAACGAGTCACAGAGGAAAACTTACTACTCTATGTTGCCCTCTCTAAAGTGACTGCTTTCCACTTTGAAATAGTGAGGGGGCAGGGGTGGGATGGAGTCCTATGTTCTTCTTGCTTTCTTACCAACTTCATTTGCACTGGATCCTTTGCCTTTTCCTGTCTGTCTCAGTTTTGTGTTATGTAAATATGATCACTTGCCATATGGAGGGATACCTATTGGGCTATGGACAGAAATTACACATAAACTGGAAACTAGTTCAAATCTGTAACAAAACAGGGCTAAGTACAGACAATCAAAAAGCCTGGAGAATAGACATTCACTTTTGATTCTGGAAATGCAGCCACATGCCTGCAGTGGCTCAGGCCAGAAGCCAGGGGGTGGGTGGGAGGGGTGTGTGCTAGAGCCACTGCTGAAGGAAAAGGACACTAGTGAGAAGCCCTCTAAGACTTTTCTCCCATCTCTGTTAGAGCAAAGAGTGGGGACATGGCCAGGCCCTGGCTAGCCTGCTAAGTATGATGCGGGGGCGGGGTATTTAAACCCCTACACAGCCCAGGTCTGGTATGTAGAGGTGGAGATGGGAATGGGGCCATTCTCCCCCACTCCTCCTCCTCTGCCTCTGTGTGCTGGCTCCAGGCTGGGGCCTGGCCATTTCCTCCCCCAATTCTCCATTCCCCTGCAGAGAGCAGGGAAAACCTTAGGAGGGATTGCCTCCACAGGGCCAGTCAGACCTTGGCTGGGAGGCAAAGCCCGGGAAGGGCTCCTCCCCACCTACAGGCAGACCCTGGCTAGGGTCCAGAGCCAGATCTCCCCCAACCCCCTCCCTTGTCAGGCAGCCTGAGCAATGATAGTGCTCCAGCTAGGGAGCAGAGGGGCAGGGCCAACTCTGCCCCACTGGAGTGGACAGCACAGCCCAGGACTGCAAAGTGCCCTGGGATGCTGGGGGACCGTGAGTTAAACTGAGCTGGGAGGGGGGTCTGGGACAGAAGTTCCATAAGCCCGTTGACCTAAATCAGTTCAGTCTGATACTACATACAACCACGTTTATCTTAAACCAGTTTGGGCCATTTTGAAAGCAGTTTCTGTGCCCTGAACTCTGTTGTGTTACAGATTTGAACTGGTTTCTGATCACTTAAACCCATTTATGTGTAACTTCTGTCCCTAGCCCAGTTCAAATAAACTGCTTTCAAAATGGCTGAAACCAGTTTAAGATAAACCTGGATGGATGTAGTATCAGACTTAACTGATTTAGGCTAAATCAGTTTATTGAACTTCTGTCTCATATCCCCTCCAGTGCCCCAGCAACCCAGGATGCTTTGCACCTTCCCCACAACCCCCAGCCCCCTCACAGAGTGGGTGGGCTAGCCTTGGCCCAAGCTCTCTGCTCTAGCAGAGCCAGAAGAAGTGTTCTATCATCCCTTAGCTTCTGGCCTGAGCCACTGCAGGCATATGGCTGCATTTCCAGAATCAAAAGTGAATGTTTGTTCATTTGCTTATCAGTTCAGTCTACATAGTTTAAATTAATCTGTGAAAATTGAATTGATTCAGCCTCAGACTTTTTTGGTTGACTGTACTTAGCCTTGAAGTCACTTATCTTGGCCAGCCAACACATCTTTGAAGAGATCAAATACTCTTGTTTAACATTTATTGATTTTCTTGTGTGTGTATATTGTAACGAAGAAATCACAGATATCAGGACAGAATATCAGGCATATTCTGGCATTCCTAACTAAGGGGGTATAAGAAGTTTAAAAATCTTAGGCTCCTAGATGATGTAACCCTTACCATCAGAAACGCCACCTTGATTTAGAATTGAAGACAGTGAGGTGTTAAGGAGTTAATGGACAAAGACAGGATGCAGTATTGAACTAGGAACAGACATTTCAGCAAAACTTGAGGATAAAAATAGAATCCCTGAAGAGCCTATTTTCCTAGCAAAAAGTAGACAATGTTAGTTTGTTTTGTGGATCAAGGGGAGCATCTAGACCCTAGGCTACTGCTTCAGCTGACAAAGCCAAGGAAAGTAAGTCCTGCAGTTGTTCTAATAGGAATAAACCAGACGAGTAAAATGGCAGCTCAGAGCAGAGATATAAATGTTTAAAACCACCTACTTATCGGTCTCCCTTAATACTGCACCCTCAGGCCATTTATCATGCTTAAAAGCGAAGACGTTTCTGAAAAAGGGCCAGCTTTCTGCCAGAATACAAAAGGCTCTTTATGACACCAAAAGTGAAGCAAAAGTCCTATCAACCAGAGAAGTTAGATATAGAAAAGGCCTTCCAGGTAATTTAGTCTGTCCTGCTGCCAACACAGGACTGAGGCATGTAATTTTCCTGTCTTCATCATTCAAACTTGAGAAGTCATCAGTAATAGAAATGTTTCCAATCTAATAGCCAACTTATCATTGCATGTTCTATGTTACTCAAGATCAAGTTGGATTACAACAATAGAGAAACAAGAAGTATATATACACTGGCTTACCATGCAGTAACTTTACCTAGTTTTTATGATAGATTTGGCTGACTTCGAAGAATTGCAAAGGAACCATGGTGATAATAATAATGTATTTTGTGATTCAGTTCTGTTAAAAATGCAGCCATATTTCCTTATATTCTGCTTTATTTTGTTCATTAAACTAGGTGGCAGTGAATGAGAGGAAAAAAACCTCAATAATGTGTATATCAACATAGCAGATATAAAGACAAGGTTCTCATCTAAATCAAATAAAGCAATGGAATTCTGGATTTCTAGAAAGGTCCTTCTGCTTCTTACAGCAGTCACAAAGGCCCTGATCTAGCAAAGCAATTAACCCCACTGACATTGCTGGATTGGATCCCAACTGTATATGCAGCATATTCACATCACCGTTGTGTGACACCTCTGAGCTCGTAATGATTATCTCTTTCTGTGGCCTTAACATTAGATACATGAACTAACTTGTTTATTACTTCCAATTCATTTGTGTATGATAGGCATATTACAAGACTTATGAAATATAAATGATAGGGTAAAATGATCAGTGTCTACATGAATGTAAGCCTAATCATTTAGTTAATTTTTTAATCTCCCTCGTCTGCTAGCCCTTAGCAGAAATTCAGAAGTCAGTAACAAAAAGAGAGGGCGGAGTGGAGAGAAAGAGAGAGGAAAATGAAAAAAGTTGGTTATAAATGAAGTCAAGATATTCTAATTTGTTAATTGATTTATTCTTTTATAATATTAATTGCAGAGCTCCTAATCCAGTTTTGCTACTACTTTCCAAATGGAACACATGGTACTCCATGTTTCAGCCTTCCAGATATGAAGGAAATTCCACCACTCTCTCATTTTAAAATCCATTTTCACTAATTGTGTTTATTCAGTATCTTACTAGCATTTTTGTTTTTGCTACATGACATCTATAGTACTTTAAACAACTCTGCCACTACAAAATGTAAGCAAGACTTTAACAACATTAATCTGTCATATGGCCAAACTCTTCAGGCCTTGTATATGTACAGTGCAAATTATCACAAGTCTGTTCATTAATATAACAGAACAAAACCACCCACCCAAACCACACACAAGATTTTAATTGGTTTGCTTTGTCTGTGTTTTGCAGATTTGTGGTTAAAAACTATCATACCTGCTCCTCAGCCAATTAGGATCAACTACCTTTATAAATGCATTAAATATGATATAGTTTAATTGGCTTAAGACACAGTACAAACGCTTTCAAAATGTATTGTATTAACTCAACTGTTTTTTCCATTTTAAATATAAGATTTTATTTCACTACTCTT
Organism: Alligator sinensis; assembly: GCF_000455745.1. Lineage (NCBI taxonomy): Eukaryota > Metazoa > Chordata > Crocodylia > Alligatoridae > Alligator > Alligator sinensis. The sequence goes on along the minus strand of NW_005842631.1, from coordinate 479,519 downwards.
ACTAAGATTAACTTAATATGTGTGCAGTTCCATTCAAATCATTGGGACTCCTCCTGGATTAAAGTGCTACTCACATCTGGTTTATGAGATTGTCCTAAATTGGAAAGCATTTTCTAGAAACTTTTTTCAAAAGGAAAAATGGACATGTTTTGTGATGCAGAACAGCATAATACCTCTCCCATTTTAAAGCCCATTCTCACAGCAAGAACACAAGATCAATTCATATACAGTATTCATCCTCCAAGTTGACAAACTAGTAGTGAATGAGTATTGAAAGAATATTCTCAATGCCTATACATTTAAAAAACAAGAATAACTGTTTCTTTGTTCATCTGTATGAAAATCCTTCTTCTCAAACAATCCCCAAGCAATCATTATCTTAAACATATGAGTCTTGTCCTTAATTTCTTGATCCATCTTGCTTTCTGTGCAAGAAAAGTTCCGCTCTAAATATGGCAGGTAATGCTTTTGGGAAAGTCATTATAACAATGTATCCACTTTTCTGAATTATGGTATTTTTGTGCTTGAAAAGTAGCTGAACGATTTCTTGCATGGTGTCAGCATTAAAATGACTGATTAGACTGCAGAGGCCAAAAATGTCCTATTACTGTGCATATATTGTAAATCTCTTCTGGAAAAAAATACCTATAGTATGATGAATCACTAGTTGTCTTTTTCTATTCCTAATAACCAATTTTTTAAACAATGAAGAAAAAAAAACACTGTTGTGATCTACACTGAGTGAATTGAATAGGAAATCATGGTAATGTTAATAGATGGGCTTATCTGTGGAGGAATGACCAATCAGCAAATAAGAAAAAAACTGTTTATCTCTTTCTTCTTTGTTGTCTCTTTCTTGAAATGTACATGAGCAGAGACTAGGCTGGTGAAATCGGCAAAGCTCCATGGAAATCAGTAGACTTATACTGGCTAACGACAGCAGAGGATCTGGCCATTATATCTGAAGTCTGATATTGACAACATTTGTATGTGGAAACTGGGTGTGAAAAAACAAAGAAATATACCTGGGCTTGGTTTAAGGTGGGAGGAAAGGCAGATGGCTGGCTTGATACTGTTCCAGTTGTGGGGACCAGCCTGGTCCTGGCATAAGTTGTGGAACAGCCTCAGGATCAAACTATCAGAGCAGTCTGCTTGCTTTCAGAAATCATTAAGCTAACAGAGATTCAATTTAATGATGCTTTAGCAATCCCTTTAACTCCAAAAAGATTAGAATTAAGTACAAACGGAGAATTCAAAACACATTGTGCTTTCAATTATTTTTTCAATTATTTTGACACCTCTGGGACCAAAATAATTCAGCCTTTCTGCATTCCCAATACATTTGTTTGTAGTTACCAATAACATCTAAATAATTACAATATTGTCTTGTTTTTTGTAGATCTGGCTTGCACTTGGTAGCTGGGGTATAATATAAATTAGAAAAACTTTTTTGATTTGCATTTGCCTTAACACAGCTTATAGAATATCTCCTTTTCAAGACTTTGGTTCAATTATCAACTATGCACTAAAAATTGCTTTTGTCATATGAAAAATATGTAGAGCTATCTGAAACTATGATATAATAGGAAGTTCATATTTTTAGTTTGATTTTTTTCATCTGTTTTATTTTCTTTATATTGATTCTAGGCATGATTTTTCTATTTATATGAGATTTGACTCTCATATGTCTTATAGAAAGTCTTTTAAAATCAGATATCAGAAATAGACATTACCTAATTTTGTTTTGTTAGTCCTTGAAGTTCAGGAAAAGACCTCTGTCAAATCAGTCTAAAATATGAGGATTTTACACTGAAGCCATTTATCCCTGTGTAAAGTTTTTTTTCTTGATCTTTGTTGCTGAGTTTCCCCAGATGTAAGCTACTCTAAATCTCAGATTCTTGCATTGCAGTGAGCTTTATTCCTCAGTTTCCAAGACAGTTTCCAAGACATTTTGGATTCAGTATTTTTGTCTTCAAAAACTTCAGTTAATAGTTCTAATAATACTCCGTGGACTTATGGTAACAGATTCAATGTGTTAGTTATGGCATATTGCAAGACAGTAAAGCTTCATAATAGGGAGATTGAGATCAATATTTACCATTGTAAATTGTATTTCTGCTTTGATTTATGCATATATAAAATGCAAGGGAATGTTGCTAAATATAAGTAAATATATTTTCTCTGCTTTTGTGCTGATATTTTGGGGTATTTCTATTGCATATGTTCATAGAAATACAATTAAACTGTGGTGTAATAACAACTTTTAATTACTTAAGTCTCTCTTAGATGCTCATATTATGTTGTCATCATTTTCATAGTTTTGTCAGTACATTCCAAGATTATCCACAGCCACATTGTGTAATGTCCCCAAAGAGCAAATCCAGCTCTTATGTCTTCCTATGTAGGGACCATGTACAACAGAACTGGTGGAATTCCAGTGTGCAGTGAGAACTGGATGTCAAGTCACAGGCTCAGCACAGCATGGAGCCCAAATCTCCTCATGCCCTTTACTCAAATTGTCGTCAGTTATGTGCATACAACTCCACCTTCTTCATAGAGACCCTATTAAGACAAGTCCTCGGCTACTTTAGCCCAGAACTAGCTTCTGTGGAGTAGCTGCAATTTGTGAAGGATTCTTTTCTCTGCCTCAATGCCCCAAATGAAGTGCTAGAGCCTGGCTTTCACTGTCAGAGGACATTGCTTGCTGTCATGACAAAAGTTACTGAAATACATTATGATTGCCATAAACTCCTTTTAATCGGGACAAACTTAATCAGGAGGGTTGCGTTATTGGGATGTCTCCCTAGATAACTCATTTAGCCTAATGACAGTGAATAGTAAAGACAGCTGTTTAATAAGGATAGAATTAGCATAAATTCTAGTTAATGAGAAAGCGCTGGGCTAGTGCCAAGCAGTACTTAATTAGGTGCTAAATAGGTATATAATTCCTACAAAAATTGCCAAATAAAAATTAAAAGCAATAGAAATGAAATGCAAGAGTATTATTTTTATTCCCTGTTATTTAGCACAGGGTTTTATTTCATGTTAAACTGTTTACAATTCTGTGTGTCTGTATCTGTATCTGTGTAAAATGCAGTCTTCTCTTAATGAGAATGGATGCTTAATCAGAGCAATTGGCTGTCCACCTGAATGTCCCCAGTATGCAGACTTTATTCTGCTTTTTGCTGGAGACAACTTGTTGAGAGCTAGCTTTGCTAGCTAACTTTCCATGATGTAACCACTCATTGCAGATATACTGTGTGGTCACACTATCAGATCCTTTACCTGAGCAAGACAGCTGAATAAAGGTAAGATAAAGAGCTATTTTTATTTTATTTTCTGATACTGTATTCTGGACATTATTAAAAATAAGCACTTAACTGCCAAATTTCAAGGACCATATGGTCATTACATTTAGATATGTCAAAGTTGAAGATTCCAATTTCACTACCCTGCTAAGTACACTTAATTTAGATAGTGGATTTTCTGTTTGCTACCTAGCCCTATGCTAATCTAAAAGTCAGTAAGCCAGAACACATGAAGCTTTAAAGAAAGGAAACTATTTACCAAATTACTATTATCTTTCCTGAATACATTGAACTGTCTTAGACCTAGAGCCAAAGAGAAGGGAAGCTGGTATCACCCTACTGACTAGACTGTAAGAAGTGGTTCTTAATGTATAAAACATTTCATGCTTTTAACTGTCCATGAAGTTACATTGCAACAAAAATGTACCCAGAATCCCTGAATGACTAATACTCTGTTTGCTCTTCTATCCTGAAACCTCACTACACTGCTAGCTATATTAAAAGTAGCAAAGCATGTCCAACTGGTGCTGCCACACCTTCACTCATACACAATAAAAGTATATGAGTGCATACACATCTTTTTTACTCTGTGCACAAGCAATAAAGAAGGGATAGCAGGCTGATTACAAACGGAGTAGGTTCTATGTTTGGAAATCTAAGTTGCTGCTTAAACAAATAGCAATGTAAGACCCTGATTCAGCAGCGCACTCAATTCTGTGTGCATCTTGAAGTATGCAACTAGTACTATTGAAGTAAATGTTATCCTACTTAGTTATGCACATGCTTAAATATATTTCTGGACTTGTTCTTCAATTCACTATTGAATACAATTCCATTTTAAGAAACCTAAGTTAAAATGCCTTTCTTTTTCTAAAGGCATATATTCAAATGTATTTTGCACTATATATAATTAAATATTTCTGGAGTAGTTTTATAATATATTTTCTAAGCAGGAAACAGTATTATACAGAAAAGGTAAAATGTCATCTGTGGGGTGAGGTGGGAAGGTTGCTGGGCTTCTGAGAGGTTGTGATAATGCTTCACTGACTCATTCTATCTATATGAAAAAAAATTCAATAAGCACTTATCTCACTATAGATATAATGAGGAAGCCACTACCTCCTGTTGTCCTTCTGTCTTCTTGTCAATTTGCTTAGATTAGGTTTGTTATTTGTGGAAGATTGGGTTAAAAATGGAAAGAAGTAAACTTGTCACATTCAGAGATTTTGCTAAGATAAAGCATTCTGTAGTCACTTCATATTCGAGTAAGGAGGGCTTTCTACCACAGCTACTGATTGGGCCGCCCTTGGTGCTTTGTATTCCAATTCAAAGCAGCAGACTGCAGAATTAAAGAATGTGTAAGAATGATCTGAGGCTAATTCTAGTGATGCGCACCTGACAATGCAGTAACCCCAATAAAATGTAAAAAGAAAATTTAAATAGAAACAGACATTAAAATTGGCTCAGCTGAGGGGGGAAAAAATATTTTCCTGGAAATATCAGCATGAAAAGTTGGTTTCTGATGTTTCATATTTGTTGATTAAAAATATGATGGAATTCCATTCTAGCACGATTTAGAAAGCAGCAAGTGGAATGCTGATGGCATTATTAAAATTGACTACAAACCGTCTAATCTGTCTGTTATGGAGACACCTAATAATACCTGATGCATAAATTCCATGAAACTAGTAAAGCAAAAGATTGAGGTGAATTCCAGCATTCTCAGTCAATTTTCTGCAATGCACCATTTCACTAAGCCAAAATTTCTCATGAGGATATTTTTTTAAATGTGGGTTTCTGGAGCCTTCAGAGGTAGTTAGCTGTGTTAGTCTGACGTCAGGCAGAAGGGTAGATTTGTACTTTATAGACTAACTAAATCAGAGAGAGAGAGCATAACTTGAGGTGGCCAAATTGTGGCATAGGTGACATGAGTGGCATGGACAGCCTCTTTGTGTGGCACATGGCAAGATCAGCACAAGACAAAGTAGCAGACTGGGCAGGGAACGGGATTGGAGTGGCACTCAGGAAGGGTATGGGACTCTTTTATGGCATGCCTGCCAAAAAAGGTTGGCCCCCATGCCATAAGCTTTCATAAATTATGGGTTTACTGATGAAGTAAGCAACTGATGAAATAAGGACACTGATTATGAAAACTTATTCTATACATCTGTGATTCAGTCAATCTATAAAATGCAAATCTACCCTGCTTTCTGCATTCCTAGATCTTTTCCATCCATCCTGTCCTCTGGTCTAGCTGTCAGAGACCTCTATCCTTTTTCAGCTATTATACATGGTCATACATAAAATAGTATTCTGAGATGGCATAAAGCTGATGGATACAAACAGCAGCAAACTAGGGCTCTTGAAAAATACGTTCTGAACTAAAGTAGCTTCACTTCATGAAAAAATGAGATCAACTGCTATAACAGAATGCAGCTTGACTTTCATACAACGTTACTAAACAGGACTTCATGCTGAGAACGGATACCAGGGTTTGTTGCTTCAAAAGCAAAGGCCTCATTTATTTGAGCTAAAAGAGCATCTCCTATAATTTTAACAATATAGGACGTAGGACAAAGCTGAGTAGATGGAATGTTATCAGCATTCTACTTGCGGCTTCTAAATTTTGCTGGGATGGAATTCCATCATCTTTTTCATAAAAATATATGAAACAGATCAGAAAATGACTTCTTGTGTGCTGATATTGAGATATGATGTGATGGAAGGAAGTTGTGTGTACTCATTCTAACCACCTCCTTATAACATGCTGATCTGCAGCAGGGTAGAAGTTAGTTTGATAAGGAGTTTAATCTAATCCAAACTGTTTTGAAAATTGAATTTCTCTTTTTATGAACAGATCATGTACAGTACTTATAGTATCAATTTAAGTTTCTCCCACACTATGTGGCAGTAAGTCTAGGCTACAACCCTGCATGAACCATCTCGGGAGCTATTTCTTGATGGACGAAAAGTATGCGAGTGTTACTTGTGTTTTAGGATTTTTAATCATGTGAAACAAATCAGATTGAAAAACAGGGTCTTAGGATGGGAAAGTTGTCTTATTGTTTTAATTGCACTGGCTCTGGTATTTATAATACCTAATTAAGGTAAAATACAAATGACATCCCAAAATAGAAGAAACTTTAGAAGCAATCATTAGTCCAGTGATCAGCAAACTTTTCAAGATGACAAGCCAAAATGACCCAGCTCAGGTCACAGGTAGGCAAGTACTAGGAGCCTGTCACAGTCAGAGCTTCTCCCTGCAGTGACATGGGGAGAATGTTCATTGCCAATGCCCCCTTGCTGCCGAAGCCCCATGTCCATGTTTCTTTGTCTTTATTCCCATCTTATGCTAAATATGTTTGTTGTCCTTTACTCTCCAATTTCAATGATAAGGAATTTGCGAACTGTTTCACAGCATAAGTTAGAAAAGCATTATTGCACATATACTGCCCTGATTTAGAACAGTCATATTAGGGAAAAAATCTATAAATGCACTAGCTATCCTCTTTTGGATTATAGCTGTGGAAAAGGACACTGCTGTATAATGCATTCCCAAGCCAACCATAATTTGACACTGTTCCCTTTTTTCTGCTTTTATAATTTCCATTTTAGGGATGTAATTTCATATCCCATGCTGTTTTTACCTTTGCAGTAGAAATTTAAGGACTGTTATTTTATTGTCTATGTTGTTTGCAAATAACAGTGCTATTATAATTGCTTGTACAGAGTAGGAAAAGTTGCTTGCTTATATTTTGTTTTTATTTTGTGTGGGTTTTGTTTTGTGTTGTGTTTGTTAATTGTAAATTCACTGACATCTCAAACTATAAATCATCATCTCATTCCCTCTGGTTGAAATTTACCCTAAGTGCAGAGGTCCTATCAACTAGTTAATATGGTTTTAAGCCTTTAAAATATATTAGTCTTTCTCTTCCTGTTTTTAAAACAACAGACAAGAATTTTGTAACAGGTGATTATTTTTTTTTATTTGATCACTTTTCTCTCCAGAGTGAAATTTGCAGCATTTAAAATTTCCTCCTTTCATTCTCTGTTCCTATAGTTTGTGGGTTTTTATAGGCAGCTCTATTATAATTATTTTTAAACTGCATTATTAAGCATTTGTGGTCTCTGAGCAAATTTACAGTGGGGAGATAGAAGAGAGTACAGCCCTGTTCACATACTGGTAAATTATCTAACAGCAGGCATGCACTCCTGACTAAAGTCAATCTCTTCCTATTTCCCTCGTCCTTGTTTTGTTTTTTTTTTTGTGACCACCAACATATGCAGCATTATCTTCTGGCTTTTAGGGCTAGATTTGATTCTACCTTTTAGGCATCTGAGTGATACCAAGGCATCAAAGGATGATACTATTCCAATCTACCTGAGACCCTGAAAAAAATTGTGGAAGAAGATGGGTCTTTCTCCTTGCAGCTTTTTGTGACTTGTCTTAAAACTAAGATGAAGGCATGTTACAAAAGTTACAAATTACAAATATTAATTTTTTTTTCAGGCACTTGAACAGGGAAGAACAGAATCATATCAATGCTAAGTACAGACAGTCAAAAAGCTTGAGGCTGAATTGACTCAGTCTTCCCAGGTTAATCTAAGCTGTGTAAATTGAAGCGATAAGCAAGTGAAATTGATTCAGGAAATGCAGCCACATGACTGAAGTAGCTCAAGCCAGAAGCTGGGAAGTGCTAGAGCATGCCTCCCTGCTCAGCTGGATCAGACAGCTTGAGCTAAGCTGTGCATTAACTTGAATCTGGAAGGATCTGAGACAGAAGTTCAATGAACCGATTTCATAGACATTAGAGCTGGAAGGGACCTCAGAAAATCACCGAGTCCAGCCCCCTGCCCGAGGAGCAGGCAGTCAGCTGGGGTCATAGGATCCCAGCAAGATAAGCATCCAAATTTCTCTTGAAGGTGCTCAGTGTAGGTGCTTGAACCATCTACGATGGCAGGCTGTTCCAGACCTTGGGGGCTAGGGCAGTAATGGAATTCTTCCTTATGTCCAGCCTAAACAGTCTCGCAGTAGTTTGTAACTATTTGACCTCGTTATCCCTTGAGGTGCTCTGGTGAACAAATGTTTCCCCAGGTACTGGTGGTCACCCCTGATAAACTTATAGGTGGCCATCAGATCACCCCTGAGCCTGCGCTTTTCCAGGCTAAAGAGCCCCATGGTTCTCAGCCTGTCGTCATAAGGTCTGTTTTCCTGATCTCTGATCGTGCATGTGGCTCTTCTCTGGACTCTCTCAAGCTTCTCCACATCCTTTTTGAATTGCGGGGCCCAAAAGTGGACGCAGTACTCCAGCTGCAGCCTCACCAAGGCCGAGTACAAGGGGAGAATGTCGTCCTGGGATTTGCTTGAGAAACATCTATGGATGCAAGCCAGCGTTTTACTCACTTGACTAGCTGCACTATCACATTGAAGGCTCATGTTCATCTTGTGGTCAATGATGACCCCCAAGTCTTTCTTCCGTAGTGCTAGCCAGCGTAGTACTGCCGAGCCTATAAGGATGCTGCAGGTTTTCCTTCCCAAGGTGGAGAACCTTGCATTTTTCAGTGTTAAACACCATCAGGTTCTCATCTGCCCATTTGCTGAGCCTGTCCAGGTCAGCCTGGATTGCGCTCCTGTCCCCAGGTGTGGATGCTTTACCCCAGAGTTTGGTGTCATTGGCAAACTTGGCCAGTCCACTTCTGACTCCAATGTCCACATCATTCATGAAAATGTTGAACAATATGTGTCCAAGGACAGAGCCTTGGGGGACCCCACTGGTCACAGGGCACCATGACAATTGACTTCTGTCAATTACCACCCTCTGGGTCTGACCACAGAGCCAATTTTCCAGCCAGCAGATCGTGGTGGACCCAAGGTCACAGTTGGCCAGTTTCACCAAGAGGTGATCATGGGATACCAGATCGAAGGCTTTTTTGAAGTCAAGATATGACATCAGTCTCTTCTCCCTTGTCCAGGTGATAGGTAACCTGGTCATGGAAGAAAATGAGATTGGTCAAGCAAGACCTACCCACAACAAACCCATGCTGGCTATCCCTCAGACTGTTGGTGTCGGCCAGTCCATTAAGGATGGCCTCTTTGATAATCTCTTCTAAGACCTTCTCTGTGATAGTGGTCAGGCTGATGGGCCTGTAGTTTGCCGGATCCACTTTCCTCCCTTTCTTGAAGATAGGCACCGCATTGGCCTTCTTCCAGTCTTTGGGCTCTACACCAGAGTACCAGGAGTTCTCAAATATCTGTGCCAAGGGCTGGGCTATGATGCTCACCAGCTCCTTGAGTACCCTGGGGTATAAATTGTCAGGGCCAGCTGGCTTGAAGGTATCCAGCCTCTCAAGGTGTTCCTTCATGAGGTCAGCATTGATGGAAGGCAGGGGATCTACTTCACCCAGACCTCCCTGTCCTGTAGTGGGCATGAGTGTCCCTTGGGACTGATGAAAGACCGATGCAGAGTACCCATTTAATAGGTTGGCTTTTTCTTGGGCGTCGGTCGTCAGTTTCCCCTTTTGGTTTAGCAGGGATCCAGTGTACCCCTTGCTTTTCCTCTGGCTCCCCACATATCTGAAAAAGGACTTTTTATTGTCCTTGATACTTGTAGCTAATAGGAGTTCTGTTGCAGCCTTGGCTTTCCTGGTTCACTCCCTGAAGGTCTGGACCAGTGCAGAATATTCCTCCTTGGAGGTGAATCCTGTCCTCCATCCTTTGTAGGCCTTTCTTTTTAGCCTCAGGAGGTCCTAACCAAATTTAATCTAAATCAGTTAAGTCACATGCTGTATCCGTCCAGGTTTATCTTAAACTGGTTTTGGCCATTTTGAAAGTGGTTTATGTGCACTGAACTTCTTTTGTTTTGCAGATTTGAACCAGTTTCTGATCACTAATGCAAGTCTGTGTGTAATTTCTGTCCTTAGCCCTAGACACCTAAGTGCCACTTAGAGGCCTAACAGATAGATAGGATCTGTCTCTTTGACTAGGGACAGACATTCAAAAAGCCTGAGCCTGAATTGATTCAACCTTTGCAGGTTAGTCTAACCTGGCTAGGCTGAACTGGTTGGAAACTGAGAAGACGTTTTCTCTGGACTGAAGAAATTCAGGAACATGCCTGCAGTGGCTCAGGCTAGAAGCTGGGGGTGCTAGAGCAGCCCTCCCTTCCCTTGCACACAGTTGAGCTAAGGGAAGGATGTGGCCAGACTCTGGCAGGACTTTCTCATTAGGGAGGTCTGCCTGCACAGTCCCAGGCTTTTCCCTGCTGGCTGCTCAAGGGGTGGGAGAGTTGTCAGCCCCCAGACCCCTGCTAGCACTCTGAGTCAAGGGGGGCAGGGGGTGTGCAATGCATGTGTTTGTTGATGATATAGAGCTTTTTAGTCTCCCTCCCTATTTGTCAGACTGTCTGTGGCAAACTGACAGGCGAGCAAGATAGCTTGGAGCTGATAAGAGTCTTGATCACCTGATTAGCAAAACAATAGCCTCTCCTCTATTACTTCAAACTCTTCTTAAACAGCTTACCTGGGTGACCTGTTGTTTATCTCCAAAAGCCCTGTTCGGTCTGCCTGCCTGTCTCAGTGAAATTGGAGAGATACACAGATAGACACCTATTGGCATTAGCTAGGACACCACATACCTACAGTCCATTTTGTGGGAGATGGGAAGGAGGTGGGGGGATTTCCTCCTCGCTGCTCGAGGAGGGGTAGGTCAGGGGGAAGCCAGCAGACCCTGCTGTATCTGCAGTCTCTGCCAGAGCCTTATACAGCACTAGCTAGCATACCACATGCTGGCTATGCTTCATGCTGTGGGAGGGAGGTGGAAGGGATCCCTGCTTAAGCAGCAAGTGGTAAGACGGGAGCGGGGCATGGGGAAGCCAGCAGACTGCTGTGTCTGTAAGTCTGCCGGTGGAGCTCTGCCCAGGGACCAGAGGGGAGGGGCCAGCCCTGCTGTGAAGCAGAGTGCCCTTCCCAGCCCATAGACCATGTCCAGATGCTCAGGGTGTCTGGTTTATCTTAAACCAGCAAGGAGTCTGGGACAGACATTGCATAAATCGGTTTGAGCCAAATCCGTTAAGTCTAATAATATATTCAACCAGGTTTATCTCAAACCAGTTTCAGCCATTTTCAAACTGGTTTATGTGCCCTGAACATCTGTTCTGTTACAGATTTAAATCAGTTTCCGATCACTTAAACTGGTTTATGTGTTATGTCTGTCCCTAACTTTTGTGTCTTTTTGTCTTTTAGTATTCTAACAACATAAGGGTTTCTGTTGTCTTGTGGGAAGAGACATAAAGGTCCTTTTTCCCCTATGGTTCAAGAATCGGAGAAGGATTCTTCTGTACTGAAGAGAGAGAGAAATCACAGAGAAGTAGATTAATTATTCCTTTAGGCAGATGAGTGCATATGGGCAAAGCACATGATAAAATTAACAGATCAGGTTCCAGAGGCATTTTGGTGGGAATTTGCTAGCACACATACTTGTATTAAGCATGTGCTTGATTTCAGTGGTTTCAACGGGATTTAAGAACATTCCTAAAAGTACATATATACTTAAATGATATGCAGCATAAGGGCCAGAATACAAAGAGCAGAGAGTAGTAGCCAGAGTGCATACTATCCTTTTTTTTTTTTTTTTTTTTTTTTTTTTTTTTTTTTTAGAGCATCATTAATTTCTTGCGCCCCTACCTCCAAGACTCGCTCTGGGAATTTTTGTTGGGATCAACAGAAATCTTGCAAGAAATTACTCATTTACCAATATCCCTGTATACCCTTTTCCCCCTTTCTTAGATGTTTCTAGGTTTGGATCATCAGTCATAAAGTTCCCCATCTATAATTTTGAGATGGGCTAATGATCTCAGGCATACTCTTTCTTTATCTGACAATGACTTTTCCATGAAAGCTTTTATTTTTAAATGAGTTTATTTTACAATATTTCTATCTGTAAATAAGAAGATGACTGTTTGTCATCAGAATTTCTCATTTTAAGCTAGAAGCATTTGCTTATCTAAAAATATTTGGCTTGTATTTCCAAAATGAATAACAAGATAGAAAATGAAGTTGTTCTGCAAAAGGAGATTAATAAATGGGAACATACTACATATTTAAATGACTTTACTCCTATACAAGGAGGATAGGAAATGTGCAAGATGAGCTACAACTATCTTGAGCGTGAGTCAGTGGACATAATTGGGATGAGACTCTAAACTGATGTTAATGGAATGATTTTCACACTTGGAATGTCAGCAGTGACTTATGATCTGTTGAGAATTCCACATTTAAAGGGCTGCAGAAGAAGCCATTGGCAGTGCACAGGTTTTATTGGTCCTACATAACTCTAGAACTATTGGTTGCTCGTAGGCATTATAGGCATAAATAACCAAACCAAACCAAAAAACTGGCACTTTAAACTTGGTGCACTTCCATGCCAAGCCCAGTGCACGCTCAGAAAATGCAGCGCATTAGTTGGACCTGGCTCACCCAACGTCTATAGATCAGGTGCTTTAGAAGGGGGCTTTTTGGTACTTTTATCTAATAACTGATTGAATCAGCCATTTATCTAGTAGCACTGTTATCTAATAGCCTGATCTATACTTTGACCTGGATCCACAACATCTGTAACTTGCTGCTTCTTTTGGTAAAGCATAGTTTTTGGGTTTTTTGGGGGTCTTTTAATATCTGCAAGTAGCCATTAGGTATATTCCTAAGTGCCATCTACTGTCATCTTATCGAAACAGACACAGAACATTTCTGCAGGGATGGGGCTGGTGAGAAATGTGTGCCCAGTACATTGGGTAAGGGCCCCTTCCCTTCCATTTTGGAAACAGGAAATGGAGGGGAACTGATTTTGGTGGGGATTCCTGAGCTGTTTCATGCACAGAGCTCTGTGTAATAATAAAGGGACTCCACTTGGATATTTATTAGAAGAGCTGTGTGCTCAGTGCTGCTGCTTGCAGCCATGAGGTGCTGTGTTACCTCAGCGGTACTGTGAGCAAGACAAGCTTCCAGGTGTCACCCTCCAAGTCATCCTCACTACAACTTGTGTTTCAACCAGCTGTAGTAGCCAAGTACAACTCAACCCCCAATTCTCCTCCTCTCATAGGCCCACACATCTGTAACATGATCCAGGAGATAGGAATGCATGCCTTGCACTGTTTGATTATCTGATAAGTACCAACAGTCTACTGTTCATAAAAAAACCCATACTTTGTATGTTTTATAACTCAAGCATAGAACATCCAAAGAAGGGTCCCATCACATCTTTAAAGCACTTACTTTCGGAATGGATGGATGCCAGCATTAAGAAATCACCATCTGTTTTTTCTGGGTTTTGCAAAAGTGAGTTTTGGAGAATGGTGGTAATCCCTGCAGACCACAGTAGGAGGAGTAGAGGGTTTGGAAAATAAGGACATGTGTACACTAATGATAGGATGTTCAGAATGGCTATGCATTATAATTACTTTCTTATAGGGAAAACTCTTTGGAAGAAAAGGATAAAATGTGGTGCCAGAACATGTGGAAATCAAGGAAGTGAAAAAGGAAGGGAAGGTGAGCACAGTTTAGAAAAGATGTTAAAAGAAAGGATGAGGAGTCAGCTGAGGAAAAAACAAAATTAAAATAAGCACATGTGAGGGCAAAGAGAAACAGAGGGAAAAAAACTAGTGAAAAATGTGTTCTACAAATTATGCTTGCACGTGAGTCCAGAACTGGACAAAGACATGCAGTTAATTCAGAGCACAGTAGTGGAGGGAAGAAACCTGTGGGATGATTAGAGAAAAGACATATTAAGGCAGAGGTGCTGAGAATGAGGAGGAGTATGGGAGTCTGAAGAAGAACTGATTGATATCAGTGAGGACAAGGGAGACATGACAAACTGGTGTGGTGGCAAGTAACACTACAATACAGAAAACTTAATATGGTACAAAAAGCCAGTTAATAACAGCAAGTAATATGTTGTTTGTGGCTGTTACAGGTTATATGCTCAGAATTGTTGCCTATAGGGCAGCAAAGATTGGGATCACTGAATTAAACCAAACTACTCAAAACTGGTCTATGAAAAAATTAATTGCTTCCCAGTAAGAAAACAATGCAAAGAATTTTAAAAGGCGTGGATGTCCTAAATCTAAGATACACAGAGGTTGCATACACACATTCAAATGATTTGGAAAAATTCTCCCAGATTGTTTACCTGGTAGAAAAACTTACACAGACCCATGTGTACAGACATTCAAGTGTTGAGGCCCTGAAGAATAGAGAGCCTGCAGTGCTGACACTGTGCAGCTGCGGGTTGGGGCCCTGTGCACACATCTCGGCATGCTCAGTCTGATTGGTGGCAGCAGTGCATGAGGCAATCATGATTAGCTGATCCAGCACAGTGTGGGGATTGTGAAGGGGGCACGTTCTGCTCCCTGCTGGAGCAAAAGAGTCCAGCGAGTGATGGACACACTTGTCTTTGGTGGGGAGGAGGGGTTGGGGGCTTTGGCGGGGGGATAGGGATGTTGGAGGATGATGTTCTTTTTTGAGATGCTGTGCATCACTAGTAGGTACATTTTGAAGCATAAGTATTATATGCACATGTGTGGTATTTAATGATGATACTACACCTGATCTGAGTCAGAAGGCCTGAGAAGTAAAGAAGTAAGTAATAAAAAAAATAGAGATATGGGTAGTTGCCATAATTCCTAGATATACAAACTGGTGGAGGGAACTGAAAATGAAATATATGAAGCAGCTATTTAGAAATTAAAATCTCAGGCACATTGCATTTCTAAGAAATTTTAACTATTCAGACAACTAAATGATAATCGCAGGTCATACAAATGTTTCTTCTGAGAAAATGAAATTGGAGAACCCTTCCTGATAGACTTCTGTCCCTGAAGAAAAATTGATTTAAAACATGCAAAAACTGCTAAACTTTCTTATATGTTGAAAGAAACCAAATTAAACCCAGAAGCCTAATTTTCTTTCTGTAGTTAACAAATAACTTCTATTATGAGTATTATCCACAAAAGGGCCAAAGCAGCGCATACCTATACTGAGAATGCCATTGCCACAGCTCATACACCTTGTGCCAACCATGACAGTCCTTGGATCCTTTTTTTTTTTTTTTTTTTTTTTTTTTTTTTTTTAAAGCAACCTTATTGAGGAAACAGGCAAGTGGTTTCGCTTACCAAAAACTGTCATAGTAACTACACCAAAAGAAAGACAAAGTCTTCTCTCCTTCTTTCCTACCCACTTTCTTTTAATAAACAAAAACAAATTTTATATTCACATAAAGAATTTGCAAAATGTTCTCCTGAAAAGCACTTTATATTTGGACATTAGAAAGAGTATAAGGAAAACATAGACAATTGGGGAAATATGTGTTGGAAACATTTAAAATTGGTTTTAAATATTTAAACTGGCTGAAGTTTCTTTGACAAAGTTGGAAATGTTTCAAATCAAAACAAAAGATTTGTAATAACTATCAGATACCATTTCTATGTAAAAGGCAAAATGTTTTCTTATTGAATATGTCAAGGTCATCTGGTACAATCTTAACAAAAAATATCTGTTAATAACCTAGGGAGTAATTGGTTAGTTGGCAGTGCTTTTGCAGCTTCCCAACCAAATCTAAGAAAAGGGTCACTTTTCAAAGATCTATGAAGACTGAATAAATGTCATCTTTAAGGAGTATTTAAGCTTAAGTGGTTTTCTAAGAACTCTGTGAGTGAGTTTTTTGGATTTTTTTTGTTTTAACTTATCAAGCTAAGAGACTTTCATTTAATTTGTTAGCATGTTTGAATTTGAAATATATTTGCAATTCCTGTCAATCCCTAATGAAATTTAAAGGACTACCTCAAAAAAGGCTATATAAAATAAAGAGTTAAAACTCTAAACATTATAGATATCTGAGAGTTCTCTGTAGTAGAACATAAACAATTACCTATTGCATATGCATTAACACAATTCATTTTGATGAGCTGAAGATGTTAATAGGATCCTTCTTGGTGGCAACTGGTAGAGGAAGCTGAGCCTTAAAAAGGTACCTTTTTCATGTTCAGTGAAATTATGAAGAGAGACTACAAAGCTCTCTGAATTAGGCAAGCAGCACACATGCTCCTATCATCTTTTAACTTCAATGGAACTTCTGTCTCAACTCTCATCTTATCTCAGTCTGTTTGTATTATTCTTTTCAATCAAATGAACAGAAACAAGAAAATAAAAATAAAGAAGCTATCATACAGCATCCAGAAGCAACAAATCATCTAATGTGGTACAACTTCTGCCATGTAATGACATCAACATTTTGACTTCAACAGTGGAAAAAAATGGCAAAGCTTTCAATGGAATTCATTTTAAAATGAGTTACTTATAATATAATTTTAATGGATGATAGTAACAGATTCTCTTTTAAAACCCCAAAATAGCTTGCTTATTCCTGTAGAAAAGATAGACACTAACCTTAGTAAAGGGGGAGAGAGAGATGATTCAGTTTGAATGGAAGACTGTTAATCAGTCTCTCTCAAGACAGCTTCTTAGATAACCTAACGTGTTTACTTTCTTTGGTTACATAAGCTATCGTTAAGAACACTTACCTAAGCCTATTTAGAAACACTTTAGGTCACCTAAGATAAATAAAACAGGACTTGTCTACCCTTACATGAAAGTCTTTGGACATCTCTATATCATCTTAGTTATCTATGGTGAACTAAAACAGAATTAATTACTAATTCTGAAAATAATGTGTGTTGGTCTTAACCTATTTGGAGAAGAATGCCCTGAGTAGAGGTGAGCCACTCCCAAAGATATTATTTCTAATAAAAGCTTTTCAGAGAAAGTCATATAAAAGAGACAGTAACTGATGTAATTTATTTAGTTTTTCCCTTCTTTCTATGGAGTGCATGTATGATTAATTGTGATTGTTATCCTTTAATAATCGTGGCTTCTAATGCATGGCAAACAACCCCATATGACTAGTGTTCTATGCTTGGAAAAGCATTAAGAGCAACATTTATTAAAAGTTTTGACTGCCATTTCTTGTTTCTCTAAACTAGAAATTTTGGCAATTTTTGAAACTTAGAACAACCATTTCTACCCCACAGCCTACTGCCATAAAATGATAAAAAGTTTGTGCTTTTATCACTGTGCTACAAAGAGGCACTTAGACTTACTAAAAAATGACTGCTATAAAACATATCTACAATTTTAATGCATTAATACAATGTGATATTCTTTCCATATGTGGTGCAAGTAATACTCTTTAGAAATTCCAATTCATAAGATATATATATAACTCATTTCCTAACATTTTTGTGTGGTATGTCATTAAGAACTCTGGAGGTTATCTTTATGAAGCCTTAACCCTTTTTTCTGCCAGTGGAAAATCCATTACTTCCTTGAGTATGTGAACTGAAGCAGATTAGATCAAGCTAGAATTTGGATTGAATTATAACCTCAATGAACTGATTTAGAATATATCATAATTAATTATTCTCAAATTCATATTTTGATTAAACATTCTGGCACCTCAACATGAAATAATTCATGAGAAAAACATACAAAAGGGAAAGCTAGAGTGTCTGCACTTTGAAATCCACTGCATTCTTTATTAGTACTTATGACTTTCATATGTGATGATCATACTTTACTGACCCTTGCTGTGTTATCTGACAACCTGCTTGTCATATCAGACAGGAAATAAATGCTCAAGCTCTTGCAAAGTACATGTACCGTAATACTAATATATGGAGAGGCGACAGCTATCACTATGAAGTTGAAATAAAGGTCCATCTACCATTCCCCTATTTCTCCCATGTCACCAAAGCATTTCTGAATTGTGTGACTTGAGTTTTGAGTATTTGGGGTAATAACCTGGCCATGTTGAATTTTTGGTTTGAAAGGTCATATAACAACATGGGAAAGTTCCTTCTTGTATATACTGAGATATGAAGTTTCCAGCTCTAGTGCTGTGAAGGAAAACTAATATTTGAAACCTAAAGGGTCAAACAAAGGGGAATGTAAACATGCAAAACATTTTTAAACACAATTTGTAAACTATTATATTATTTTTGAGGGCTTAGAATAGTCAATACTACTATTTTGCAGTAAAGGTGAAATGGTCTGACCTCTAAGGAAGTAGTTTGGGGAAGTTTGGATAAAATCAGTCAATAGTTTTCAGTTCCATTTGTGAAAATATTACACTGACTTGAAATCTGACCTGTCTAATACTATATCCCTCTACTTATTATTCCTTAAAATGTTTCATATAGTTTACTTTCTTTTAAAACTCATGCAGAACACACCTTTGAATATAAAAAGGTTGTAAAGAAATAAAATTATCAGCAATCATGACATCCAACCAAAATGTCTCTAACGGGTTGAAGAGCAATTCATGTTCTGATAGTTGGTTGCATCTGAAAGAAAATATAAAGTTCCTCAATAGTTTAGCCACAATTTGGGAAAGTAGCCCTTTTCAGGACAATAACTTAAAAATGTGGCGAAATCACATGGATGGACTTATGCAGATGCATCAATACTTTTCTGAATCAGAGGGCGCATCGACATGAGATGGTTAACTTAGCATTCGCATAGTTTGCTGTGAAGTAAGCATGTGCTTCTATACATGCATATACTTACTTTACAGTAAATCTCCCTAATCCCAAGTAAATTTGCTACGTGCAAATGCAAGTAAAAAATTTACTCAGGATTAGAAATGGCACTGTAGCACTCATATAGACACCTGGTCGGGAGCAAAATCTGCTTCTGGTCAGCCATCCACCAGGGGGCAGGAGATGCCTGCTGCTGGGGTGGGCTCTGCCACAGGAGCCCAGGTGGGGAACAATGGGGTGCATGTGTAATGTCCTCCCGCATTGGCAGCAGGGAGCTCCAAATCCGCTGCTCCCAGATCACAATCGGGGAACAGGGGCCAGGAGATCCTTGTGTCTCGGCTCCTGCTCCAGCATTGTGAGCAGGGGGCTGGGAGACCCTTATCTCCCAGCACTAGCTCTGTGACTGTGGACCCAGCACTGGGAGATAAAGGACTCTCAGCCAGAGCCCTGCAACCGCAGAGCTCAGGCTGAGATAAGGATCTCCCAGCACCGCCCCATGGTTGTGGAGCTGGTGCTGGGAACTCCCTGCTTGCAGGGGCTGAGGAGCTTGTTCCCCACCCAACTCCATGAGCACAGAGCTGGGTGATGGGCGGAGGGAAAATTCATCAGCCTGTTCTCCACACAGGCCGACACTCATGAACCTGGGCAGGGAACAAGCTTCTCAGCCCCACCCTGTTTGCCTGGGTGGGGACAATATCCCCCTGCCCCAGCAGCAGCTTCCAGTCTCTGCTCCCTGATTGTGATAGTGGAGCAGGGGCTGGTAGCTTGTTCCCTGCTCCCACTCTGATCGTGGAGCTGGGGCTGGGAACAGGCTGGGAGCTTATTCCCAGCCCCCACCTCACAACTGTGATCGCAGAGCAGGGACTGGGAGCTCCTGGAATGGGGACAGTTCCCAGCCCAGCTTGGAGCTGGATGGGACCTGCCCCTGACTGGGACAGTTCCCAGTCAGCCCCAGGCTGTGTGGGGTGTCATAACCAAGTCAGTTAAGTGACCCTGCCACAATAGAACCACCCTAAGCAACTGCCGCTATCTCCAAAATTTGGTCACGTTCCGCCTCATTAGCTATTCCCACCTGGCAGTCTGTCATTGGCTACTCTAAACATACAAAAGTCCGTGCAGCTTCCGCCCAAGTCGGAGACCTCTGAGCACGCTGCAGAGTGACCTTGGAGAACTCTGGACACGTGACAGAGTGAATTGGCGGCCTGATCAACCACCAATTTCTCCCCGTCATCGACCGGCCCTGACGTACCTCTTTCCTTTGCATGTTCGTTTTGTCCACGGACTCGTCTCATCAACTCGTTGCGTTACCTCTGTTATCCGTAACTACGTAAACAACCTCATAGCCTGTGTCGTGACCATCAGTGGCGTAAGTAAAATAATCTTTGAAATCGATACGCTGTGTCTCGCTTCTCCCTCCACCAGCCCGCCTGATGACCGATTAATTCGTACCCCTCAAGTCGGCTCTAGCCGTCTGAGACATGGTGTCACGAACAGGATCCAAGGGCACGGTGGTGGAGATGAATCTAATTAAGTGCTGCCCCTGGCACACTGGGGGACGCCGCGTGGATAACGCAGATGAACTCTGGGCACATATCGCCTACCATCAGGTGGTTGGAGGGAAAGGAGAGAACCTCCTCAGAGGCTACTTCTCGGTGAAGGGGGAAGAGGCGGTGATCAAGGAGTGGAACGCGAGCCTGTTCCCTGAGGCGTTTGGCTGCGTAAGGGCCAGCGACCGGGTTCGCTATAGGCCCCTAGACACAGTAACAACAGTATCCCTCGCCAAAGTCAAACGAGCGGGCAGAGCAGACCCAACTCTCGCCCAGGAGTACGCCCGCTGTATAAGATATGTGCTGGGGGCTGGAGAACTGACACCAACTGACCGGTTCAATCCTCTGACCCTGGCGCCCGGGTCGAGGGGCCACGAGCTTCTCTTGGATCTCCGAGAAAAGTTGGAGTTGGAGGGCTGCACCACAACACGGTGGGCAGGCCCGAAGCGGGACAAGGGGAAAATGCTAAACATAATATTCCACGCTGTCACAACTCTGCTGCGCGAGAACGCCAATCTAGAGGCCCAACTGCTCACCGCCATCCAGGCGGTGGTAAAAGAAAGCCCCGAGCCGCTGGAAAACCCTGAGCCGCCGCCATTCCAAGATGGCACCGGGGAAAAAGAGAAGCGTGCGAAAAGTTCAGAGCGCGCGAAAAGTCCCGGGGAAGAAGGGGCGGTTACGCAACCCGCGGCCCCTCCCCCCGAGGTGACATCACCTGCGACATTCCCGCCACCTTACGAAGGGGAAAGATTGTATCCACTCCTCCCGCCAGATATGCCTGCTCTCTCAGCAGCCGCTCACCCCGTAGCCTTAGTGAAGCAAGTCACCGATGCGCAGGGTGCGACCCGCACCACCGCCACATACCGCACCCGCACGCGGGGAGAACTGCAGGAATTGTGCTGGGAATCAAAAATAAAACCTGGAGAACCGCTAGCCATATGGCTAGATTGAGCTAGGATTCAAGTTTAATGATAAGCAAAAAAACGAGTAGCGGCCGTCAGTCATGCCGGCGGCCTTCACAAACCCGGCCCGCTGACCCCCGACCCTACGTTGAGCTCCTCATTTGTAATCCTCATGACCCAAGCGACTGCTGCCAAGTATCTTTCCTGCTCGACACGGAGGCCCAGGTCAACGTTGTCACCAATACCACGCCCCACATAAAAACTGCTAAGACCATCCAAGTACAAGGACTCAACGCCATTGCTGCGATACCCCGGATTAAGTTTCAAATCCAGGGGCACGTACTAAATGGTATCCTAGGGGGCATCAATATCCTGGGTATTCCGGGCATCAAAAAACCTCAAAGACCAGGTGCTACAAGCACTGCCCATTGCTATCCCGGAGCCAGATTGGCACCAACTGACGCTCCGCAACACCTCCACCTGGCGATACTGGCCAATCCCAACCAAGGGTCCCTCACCGACCTCCTGCGGCGACTCGAGCAACAGGGTTGCATCAAACCAGTAACAGCTAGTACCTACCTGTCACCAGAGTGGGGAGTCGCAAAACCTGGAAAACACGACGAAGCCCGGCTAGTCGTTGATTACAGGGAGACCAACAAAAGGTGTCAAGTACTTCAGCAACCCAACCCGTCCACCATACCACAACGCATGTCCGAAATGGCCCAATTCCAGCGAGACAAGTGGGTCGGGGTCACCCTAGACTTAAAGAACATGTTCTTCTTGATTCCGATTACTGATCCCGAAGGAGTGTTAAATATGTGCATCGAGGGCACTATGTATGAATGGACGGTCTGCCCGCAGGGGTACTACAACTCCCCGTCACTAGCCACTAGTGCCATGAACAATACCCTAAAGAATTTTCGTGCCACACACGCCCTTCCACCAGAGGAGGAATTAAAAATCTGGAGTTATGTTGACGACATCGCTATTATGGGCCACAACAGCCCCACCATTACCCATATAGCCAACCAACTAGTGGCCCACCTTCAAGATGAGGGGTGGACGGTCAACGAGGAAAAGTCGCACCTACATCCTATAGCTGACATCACGTTCCTAGGCATCCGATTCATTGGCCCCACTCATCACGGAATCTCGCATGATTGTCCTGACATCGACCTATTAAAGGAACCCCTGCCCATAACTAAAAGACATTTTCAGAAGCTTCTGGGTCAGCTAAATTGGTACCTGCACTATGTCAACTAACGCTCCTCGCCAAGTTACAGCGACAGATCCGTGACAAGTCCCGAAAATCCACGCCTTGGACGGAAGGGGATCAGCGGAACCTGCATCGCCTGTTGGCCACCGTCAAGGGTACACAGCGCCACGCAGTCAACCTTGGTGAACCATTAATCGTGATAGTTGGGTTCACCGCTAACCACGTGTGGGCTGTCGCGCACAACTCTCACAATGACCTGGTATACACCGCTCATAAAACTCTTCAAGCAGCACAACATTGGTATGGGGCCGTAGGAAAGATCCTTCTAGCTGGACAGCTAGTAGAGCCATTAGCAAAGTGGCACGGAACGTTCCGCACTCCCGCTGCCACTTTGTTGCCTTTGCTAGATGCAGAAAAGGTCGATCTGTATTTTCAAGGAGAGCCTAAGACGTGGAACACGTTGGTACTCACCCATCATTATAACTGGTGCTGCTGGAAATTTGAAGACATACCACCCGACCCCAGCCTGGGAGATGGGGAAAAACCCCCAATGCTGTATGGAACCTCCGCCCCGGCCTGGATGGCCTCGGACGGAACCTCCCGACACAGCGGAGGCTACGGGTACTATTGTAAGGCTTGCCATGATGCAGAAATACTCTGGGCCCACCCAGACGACAACTCTGCTCAAAAATGAGAACTGCTGGGATTCCTTAAGGTACTGCAACACTGTCTAATGCACCACAATGATAGAAGTGTATCCAATCATCGCAATCGACTCGCAATATGTCTATAAAATCCTTACCGGCACTGCCATCCCCACCGAAAATTTTAAATGACTGGGAAGACATCTGGGAAACTTTGACTAAATTTACACAGCTCCCACTGGTTAAGCACACCAGTGCAAATCACAGCACCCCGACACCGATCCGGTGCACGTGGCCATCGACAAGCTCTTGGAAGATCCACTCTGGACTGATGTAGTTCTTCCCATCACCACTACCCCAATCCCAAAGTAAGCCCGTTCCTCACATGGCTTCATGAGAATTGGGGTCACCCAGGACAGCGGGCCAGCCATCGACGCTGGCACCAAGCCGCTACGGAGCCCACCTCATATGGAGTTTGACGCGATTGGGAAAAGGTAGCACAAGCCTGTGAGAGATATATGCAAAAGAGAAGTGTCATCGAACCAAGCATCAAGCCGGAGCTTTCAACCCCTCGCAATTCCAGGCGGGAAAAGTCTGGCAAATAGACCTGATCGGGCCCCTCCTGGGCTCCAAACCACCAAATAAGGGATTAGTCATCGTCGATTTGGGAACGCGCCAGTTACAGGTCATTCCCCTACGGAAAAGCAACGCCACTGCCGTCGTCTCCGCCTTGACCGCTGCATTTGCCACCTGGCAACCCCCCCATGAAATTCAATCTGACGGAGGACCCCCGTTTCACACTAACGCTCTGGACAAATTCGCCCGTCTTCACAATGTCGCATGGCATCTCCATTTGCTATACCACCCGCAATCCAACGGCGTCGTAGAGCAACACATCGGCTATACAAAGAACAACTTTGCCTCAGAGGGGGAGGGACGTACAAAACTTGAACTAAGCACAATCATGACGTCCTCATTTTGCTGAACACCGCAAAGCCCCTATGGGATGAGGCCAATCCCAAGAAACCTCTACCCTGGGAACCCAAATTCCAACCCGACGAGTTAGTGTGGGTCTCGATACCGCACCCTCGTCAATCTTGTCCACAAGTCTACAACGGAACAGTTCATCGGTCAGGACCGTATCCCAACACCTATTCCGTCCTATTGGAGGAAAAGCCCGATCGCTCCCCCATTATTGTTCACCACAACTGGCTGACTCGCCGCTCCACCGGTCACCCAGTTTCCTTATAGCAAACCCGATTACGGCTCCCTTTTCTTTTCCTTGTTTCCTTACAGGCCCGGCGGCGACGAAGTGGCAATCTATAGCTGCTCGATCACGAGATCCACCGTAGCACATTTGGGTCGACAGAGATGGCCGCTTACTCACATGTTGTGAACGGGATCGTCGTCATGCTTCTGCTGTTCCTGACGGGTTCCTCAGCGAACGGAACTGACTTTGCAACCTCTAACTCGGTCCTGTCCCTTTTATCACTCTGGGTGAACATCACGGGAGATAGTAGCGAATTAGGACTCACTGCATGCTTACGCCTGCCCCTTTCTGTTAATGACCCAGTGTTAACCCCATTTGTATACCCTCTTAATGTTGATAAGTGGTTTGAAGCCCGGAACACCGATCCGAACCCCAATATTACGGTAGCCCAACATAGTTTTACATACCAATGATGCCAACATGCCATCTATTATCGGTATTCTTGGCCACGTAACTTGACCCTACCCAAAATGAACCGCTTTATCTGCAGATCGGAGGCTATGTTTCCGCCTGCCCACGTCCTGCTCTTCTATAACATTGCGTGTTCAGAGATACCGTGGGGGATTAACCCAAAAAGAGTAAAGTGGTCCAGGGATGATAATTCATTAACTTGAATTACTCCAACATGGTACATAGCCAGGCCCGAACAAAACGAGGGCACGAGATGAGTCTGGCCCGGTTCCATCCGTCCTTCAGCGGCCCCGATCTCTAGTCTCTTGGAACGGGTCGCTAGCCATCAATGTATCGGATGCCCAAGATTGGTGCTCATATTTTTACCCCATCTTAAGGGCGGCCAGACTCAGTCAGTGGTGCCATGGCTATGACGCGCCTGCCAATGCGGTCGATCTCCCTCGCGAGGTAGCTTTAATCACATGGAAAGGTCAAAGCTGTGCATTAATTAGTACGCCGGCCCCTTTAGGGCTGCTATGGGCTTGCTCAGACGGGCAGCTTTACACTAACCTCCCGGCCGCCCTAACGGGCGTCCAATGCTTTCTGAGTACAGTAATGCTCTGCCCCCCCTTAAGTGTTGACACATCTCACCCAAGTAGTCCGGCCGTACTTCATCGCCATAAGCGACGCGCTCCGGTGTGGAGCGAGTTAACAGACTTTCAAAGTTTCTGGAATCTTCATTTGAAAGTGTAAAAGTAATAACTGAAGTGAAATGATAATTACTGTTTTGGATGCCTCAGAACACTGATAAATTTGAGCTACGATATGAGCTACACTTGTGGTTTGTTTTGTTTTTTTTAGCTACAACCATTTATTGGAAACCAAAAGCAAGCTGCAGTGAGTGCATCTACACCTACACTTTACTGCAGTTGACTAATTAGCTCTGCAGTAAAGCATCACAGTCTACATGTGAGCTGGTATTAGGGCACAGGAAATTAATTAATTCTGCCATAGACAGAGTTGGAGACAGTACTATCCTACGGTGGCATAATTTATTCCATGAAATGCACCTGTAGATAGTGATGGAGCTGGCTGGAGCACAAGGATGTTAAAGTGCAGTCCCATGTTAAAGTGCACCCTTGTGCCCCAGCCAATCTCTCCGCAACCTGATGCCACCACCCAGAGCTTGGGGCTGCTCCACCCCAGCTCAGTGCTGCCATCCTGGGTGCATGTGTAAACACTGTGCCCAGGAGCAGATTTCTGCGCAACAAACCGTGCTGAAATTTATCACATTGTCTTAATGGTACATGTAAATCAGTGGTCACCAAATAATGGGTCTCGATCCATTGGTAGATCTCAGAGCCTCTTGGAATCGATCCAAGGCTGGGGTGGGGGGCTGAGTGCCTGCATGCATACATGAGTGTGCCCCAGCCCAGCAGGTCAGTCTGTGGGGCAGGGAAGGGGTGGGGGCTAGATTGAGGCCCCTGTGGTGAGGGACAGTGCTGCAGAGGCAGGAGCAAGGATAAGTTGAGTGGG
Source organism: Alligator sinensis (assembly GCF_000455745.1). NCBI lineage: Eukaryota > Metazoa > Chordata > Crocodylia > Alligatoridae > Alligator > Alligator sinensis. The sequence continues at coordinate 453,125 of NW_005842631.1, read as the reverse complement.
GCCCTGGCCAGGTGGGACTTACCTGCTGGGGAGGCATGCCCCCATATAATTTTTTCTCCCTCTGCCTTGATCTGTCCCACCCTCCTTTCTCACAGACTTACCTGCTGTGGGGGTGGCAGTGGTGGTGGCACATAGTAGATCTTGGTTGCTTTTAAATGCCAAAGGTAATCTCCTACTTTAAAAAGGTTGATTACCACTGATGTAGATGCACCTAGTGAAATTACCTGGAGGCATCATGCAAACTCAAGTAAGCAGTAAGACCTAGCAGCAGTCCAGTGGATCTCCAAAGTTCCACATATCATAGAGACCATTTTCTGAATGATAAATATTAAAAAAAATACTTATCTACCTTCCTCTTACCATTGATTCCCATATTTATATAATCCTAAATCAGTTGTCTGGTTTAAACTGTTAAATTCCTTAGTAGACATGCAGAATACCAATCTTCATTTAACATTGATTGGCAAATCCTCAGCTCTGCAGAAACATTAGATCAGATTGTCAACTATGCAAATTAAAGATTTTTCAGTGAAATACTATATGCAAAATATACTTTGCACTTATGCATTTAGACATGGGTATACAATTGCCAACAGTTTCTGTAATCTGGTTTATATTACCTAAACAAGTAAAGAAAAAAAAAAAAAAGATTGACTGGGGATAAGTGTGATTTAAATGTTTCTATCTATCTACCTTTAAAAGATTTAATTGGAAAAATTGTGTGGGATATCAAAACTAAAATTCCCAATGAAATTATACTGTATTTAAAGTTCAGAATGTTGAGAGTGTTTGTTTATAAATGATTATAGTCACCTATCAGCAGTTTTGTAAATGTTAATAATTAGAAACCCCAGAAATTTTTTTATTTCAGTTGAAAATAAAATGAAAGCCAAACTCAAAAGCATGGGGCTGCTTCTCCTCTCACTTATGCTTGTCATTAAGCAAAAACATTCTGGAGGTGAATGGAGTAGCTACTGTTACAGGACTAATCATAGATCTGAATCCGATGCATTGACTTATATGGTATCGTTCTGCTTGAATCTCAGTGGTGTAGGTATAAAAGGTAGGTTCCTTATTTATAAAAGAAAAGATTTCTATGTTAAAATTTAAAAAAGAGCTCCAAATGTGAAATTTCAACTGTATCTTCACTTCATGAGCAAGACGCCGTATTCAGATATTGACAGAGAAGAAACAAATGAAATGCTTTATTTATGAATCCCAGTTTCTTTGAGCACCATTAGAAATTTGCAAGTTCTACTGTTGCCCTGAATAAGGCAATTCTATTTACCTTTTAAAGGCTAGGTACAGATGTTCAAAAAACCAGGGGAAGAATTGATCTAAGTTGCACGGTTTTCTGTAAGTGGCATAGTTTAGACTGGTAGTGAGCAAAACATACATTTTCCCTTTGGTGAGGTAGGAGGAGCAAATCTTAGACCAGGTTCTGCCATTTTAAAACCAGTCTGTGCGTGCTGAAGTTCTGTTCTGTTATGGGTATGGACCAGTTTGCAACTTTCACTTATACCAGTAAAAGTGTAACATCTGTACTTATCCCATGAAGAAAGGCCTTGACAGCTACTTCATAGGGCTGTGCAAAATTTTGCTGGCTGTTTTGTTTTGACGCTGTTCCGACTTGTTTTGAGCTTGAAACAGTGAAATCAAAATGAAAGAAGGGCTTTGAAACAGCCTCAAAACAAAACTAGGTCAGTCGAAACTTTTTTAAATGTTTCAAGTTCTGAAGCTCTAGCTGGGCTTGCCTGCAGGGAAACAGAAAGTAAGGAAAGAGAGGGGGAAGGACTGCTCTGATCTTGACTGTGTAGCTGGCCAGTGACTGATCCTTCCCTGAGGTCCCTTCCAATCCCAGTGCTCTGGGGGAGGGATGGAAAAACAGCATAAAAGGCAGCATTGTTTGAACTAGCCTGCTTTCTGCCTTGGGGTCTGACAGTTACTGAGCTATCTTCCAGCAGCTCAGGAGCATTAGACAACGAAGGCTACTACTAGTATTGATTTGAATGACTTCCTACTTGCTAGCCCAGCCTAGAAAATGGCATTTGACACAATTTAATTTATATAGGAAAGCAGACGCTTTTATACAAATATATAAATGTAAGACGCCATGAAACACACCATGAAGCGTGGTGGAAAGGTAGCTAGCAAGCCTTCAGGGAGAGGCGGAAGAGGGGGTAGAGGGAGAGGTGTAAGTTACCCCAACCCTGCCAGACTGAGATGCAGCCGCTTTCTTACAACTAGCAGGGATGAGGCTTCCACAAGCAGCAAGGAGAGGGGAGCAGTGCCAGTGCCACTGACTGTGCCTGTGCCTGAGACTGCATCTTCTCCAAGAGCACCAGCCATAACACCCCCCGCCAACCACCACCATGACAACAAGCACCAGCATGACAGTCTCCTCTACCCCCATTTCACTTCCCATGCTGAGCCTTCCAGTGCCAGAGGAAGAGTTGGATTTGGATCTGAGTGCCTCAGCAAGGGAAATTCTGGGGAAGGAGGGGGAATCAGCTGAGTTTGTGTTCCACACCACTCAAGTTTCCCCTAGAGCCTTGCCCAGAAGGCACTTCAGAGGAGGCTGAGGTAGAGGGTACGGAGGCAAGCGGCTCAGCTGAGTCTGCAACTCCTGTTGCTCTGCCTCTGCCTGCTGAGGAGAGGGAAACTGAGGCATCCGCACATGCATCCACACCCCAGAAGTGAGGGGGTAATGTGGTCTGTCATCATTTTGATCTGACAGATGATCCCACATAGGTTATCTTCATGCACTGCCGAGCCAAAACCAGCTGGGGCAAGGTGGCAAAACACATGAGCACCATGGGGATGCTGATGCCTCTCTGCAGGCAACACCCCCTTCCCCTTGCACCTGCTCAGCCTGGCACCAGTGGGAGCATGCCCAAAGGGAAGTCCCCCTCTCACTCCAAAGCCCCCATCCCCGCAAAGCAGAGGCAGGCCACCCTGGAACAGCGGGGGAAAGGTGGAAAGAAAGGGGGACAAGTTGCAAGGGCAAGCAAGATCACCCAAAGTATTGGGGAGATGCTTGCTGTTGTTGGCAAGCCCTTCTCCTTAGTTGAGGGGCCAGGGTTCACGTGGCTCATGGCACTCATGGCCCCATCCTAGCAAGTGCCCGCACACAACACCTTCAGTAGGACAGTGGTGCCCACCCTATATGAGACATACAGGGAGTAACTGAGGGAGAAGCTGCACAAGGCAGGTCTGCAGATGGCTTTACACTTCGCCTTGGACATCTGGAGGAGCTGGGGTGGAGACCATGCCTACTTCTCCCTCACGGGGCAGTGGTGCAGCCAGTCAGGCTGTTAGTCAGCGCTCCTTCAAGCTAAGGTAATGGATGAGTTCCACATAGCAACAGAGATCATGGGGCCATGAACCGCTTGGTGCACGTGTGGTTTGTTGGCCAGGGCAAGCTCACCCGTAGGTTCATGGTAATCGACAATGGGGCCAATATGGTCAAGACAGTCTGATGCCAACTTTGTTGGCATCCGCTGTGTGGCACACAAGTTCCACCTCATTGTCAAGGATGCCTTGGAGGGTGACAGGGCTACCAGCCACAGTGCCAGCATCACCAGCAAGCTTATTTCCAAATGCAGGAAGGTAGCAGACTACATCCACTGGAGCATCAAGGCAGGCAAATACTGCGGGACAAACAAGCAGAGCACAAAATCATGCAAGATGTGGAGACTCGGTGGAACTCCACATACCTGATGCTCAAGAGACTGGTGGAGCAACAGAAGGTCATTCATGAGATGTCCTTGCTTGGGGAGATTGGGATCAAAAGCCCCCTTAACAAAATAAAGTGGAATACCATCTCCCAGATCTTGGTAGTCCTCAAGTTCCTCGAGGCCACCGAGACCCTCGGTGCTGATGATGCCCTCCTTAGCCAGGTGATCCCCATAGTGTGGGAACTTCAGAGCCAAATGGAGAGCTTTCAGGGGATCAGTGTTCCTGGCTGGGGAAAGTCGTTGTCACCAGACATGCAGGCACTGGGGAGGTGGATGAAGGAGGGCATCAGGAAATGGCTTGATCCCTTGTGGGTCAGTACGGTCCATGTGCTGACCACCATGTGTGACCCAAGGGTGAAGGGTAGTGTATGCAGCAGCCAAACCCTGAATCAGTAGATGGAGGTGCTGGTGAAGAGAGTCAGGGAGGCAGAACAGCGGAGGCAGGGGGGCATAGAAGGAGATCCACTGTCCTATGCTAGCACGCCATCCTCCGGCCAGTCTCCTTCTCTACCATAGGAGCTGCCAATGTGGGCCAAGGGTATGGCTTCCATTTTGGGGTCTAGAGGCACCAAACCCCACCATCAGGTAGGTAGCACTCTGGCCTTGTTGGCTGCCTATCTTGCCGAGGATGTGGAGCCACTGCTGTGTGACCCCTTGGCCTGCTGGGCAAGCCACAGCCAGATGTGGCCGGATCTGGCTATGGTTGTCCGCAAACACCTGTTCTGTCCACCGACCAGTGTTCCAACGGAGAGGGTGTTCAGCATTGCTGGGGATGTTGTGGCACCCCACCACACCTGCTTGGATCCTGGTTTGGAAGAGCAGCTGGTGTTTCTGAAGGTGAACCTCCCGCTGCTGAGGTTCCCCGAGCTCCACATGCAGATGGAGTGAGTGCCATCCTTGTCACTTCCTCCACACCCATTTCATTTTTTCATTTTTTAAAAGCCATTTAATGCCCCACTCCCAGAGCTGGAAGGGGCACTCACTGCATCACCAGCCAGCAGGGGAAGAACAGCTCCTTGCTGAGCTTCCATGCCAGGATGAACTTGGAGGTATGGGCTGGAGCTTTGGGGAAGGAGGAGACCCCAGGTCCTGGGCATGACTACTAAAAGTGCGCTCTGCCAGGGTCTGGCAGTGCAGCAGCCCCAGGAAATGCCAGGACTGAGGATCCCCCTGGTGAAAGTGGGTAGGAGGTGCCATAACCTCCAGCTACTACACGCACGCACAGAGTCTTGGCTGGGGAAAGCCCAGACCCGTCACGTCTTTGACAGGCCTGAGGCTTGCTGGTTGCAGTGGAGTTGTGAGGCTCAGGTGAGCTCAGCTTAGCTGCCTGGGATGCCAGCTTCCAGGCTGAAAAACCCCTTTGTCAGGCCGAGGAAGCATCTGCAGTTGGGGGTGTGTGTGTGTGTGTGTGTGTGTGTGTGTGTGTGTGTGTGTGTGTGTGTGCGCGTGTGTGTGCGCGTGTGCTGTTCTTGGATGGAAGGAATAGTAAAGAAGCCGGAGGCTGGACTGCAATGCAGGCAAGAAAGCCAGTCAGTGGAAATGGAGGAGTTGGGGATGAGGGACAATCTTAGGTTGGGGGTGGAGGGAAGGGGAACGTAGCAGCACAGGTAAAAGTGGAGAGGTACCTGGGGAGCCAGATGTCTGGCAGATTGTAGCGTGTCATAATTCCAATGTCAGTACTGAGCTCATGAGTTTCTGTACCTACTACCTAGGAGGCTAAGGAAGTGAAGCTCATAGGCCTAGCTGTGAAAAGTGGTTTGTAAATTCCCTTTCAGAATCAGGACTGAGAGACTGGAGAGAGAGTGAGGGGTTTTTTGTTTTGTTTTATTTTTTGGGTTTTTTTGTGAGAAATGTGCCCTGACAGGTAGTTGGGTATTCTTGTCTTTGATAGCTTTCTGGTCTGCAGTTTGTGGGAGTACTGGAGAGTGTTGGCAGGTTTTGTGTTTTGAGTGTAGAAAGTTGGCTTCTTGTAATGAGGTTAGCTTAGCACGGTTTGGTGCTTGTTTGAATTTACAAGACACTTTTCACAGCTGGGCCTATGAACTTCACTTCATCAGCCTCCTAGGTACAGAAACTCATGGACTCAATATCGACATTGGATTTATGACATACTACAACCTGCTAGACATCTGGCTCTCCAGGTACTTCTCCACTTTTACCTGCTATACCCTCTGACACCTCCATTTCCATTTTCACTGACTGGCTTTCTTGTTTGCATTGCATGCCAGCCTCTGGCTTCTTTACTTTTCCTTCCATCCAGGAACAGCACACACACCAACTGCAGGTGCTTCCTCAGATTGACAAAGGGTTTTTCAACCTGAAACCTTGCTAAGATATATTTTTCTCTAAGTATTCAGTTGGTCTGCTAAAACATACCAGATTAGATTGACCCAAAGGAAAGGACCTTGTCTGCCAGTGCCATGTCCTTAGACCAACACCCCTAGCACCTGGCCGGAAGGATGCAGGGCCCTGGGTACATCTAAGCCCTGGGGCTGGGGCTGGCAGGGAAACTTATCTGGCAGCTGCTGGAGAAGAAGCTCCTTCAGGAGAGGAAAGAAAGGTTCTGTGACAGTTTGGCTGCCTGAGATGCTGCTGGTGCTACTGTGCTCCTTACTAAGTTATTTTATATCTGTTGTCATTTAAAGTGATGCAGTGGACTGAGGCTGTAGGGGAGGAGGAGCCTCATTGCGGCACACTACCGTGTTGTGTAGAGGCCTGAGCACCAGTAAGGGCGCACCTTAACAAATGCACAGTGTCACCCACGTCACGAGTTTTGCTTGTCAGCAGCCTGAGATGCAGTTTCCCGGAAACCCCAGCACCTATTTCCTTGAAATCTGGCAGGCTTCATGGCCTCAGCAGGGGCTACCGTGCCTGCAAGTGTCATCTGAATCAGACAAGAAATGACAAAGTTATAGGCAGGTTCATGCTTCCCCATTATAGCCTATGGGCGAAACATTGAAATAGTGTTGAAACACTGAAACAGTTTCGATGAAACAAAATGGAACAGTGGTTTTGAAACTAAACAAAATGCTGTCCCATCGAAATGTTGAAATGGAATGGTGCTGTTTTGCACATCCCTATTACTTTGCACATTATCACCATTTAGTGAAAAGCGCTATAGCTTATAAATGACATCAAAGTAATAAAGAGAAGAATTCTTCAGAGAAATACATTTTTTACCATTAGCTTCATAGTGTTTTGCTTGGGGTAGGGGTACCTTTCAGAAGTGGATTTCTTTCATAAGTGATACTTCCTCAAAACTGTACTAGTGCTTAAGGATTCTTGTGCCTACTTGTCCTGTTCATGCTGTTGTTTATATTCCAGACTGAGTGTTTTGTTTCCCATCCGACATTAGTATTACTACTATCTATTTATGTATTAATTGAACACTGGCAGTGCCCAGGGTGTGCTAGACACTCTTCTTTCACAGCTGAAAAAGCATAAATTATGGGATATATCCTGTACTTGTTTTTAATTACTAGCACACATGTTTTGATCATCAATAATAGCAATTTGACTGCAGTACTGTTGGTGTAAATGTGAAAAATTCATTCTTCTTAACATAAGTTGCATTTTATTATTTAAATATAACAGAGACTGGAAAGAGGTTATTTCATTTTTCAGAGATGTGATGGGCTGATTGAGATCAGTGTTACATTTCTCCTGCACGTTTCACTTTGGATACAGTGGGATGTTCAAAAAATTAAATTGAATAATGACTAACTTTGCAAGTTCATTGTGAGGAACTCAGTCTACCCCTTATCTTATTTGTCACCCTTGTTAATTACAAGTATATTAAGAGAATTCTGAGAGATTTAATCGAAAGACTTTTTTAAGACCTACATACATATGCAAAAGAAGGCAGAACAATATAGACACACAGTGTGGCTGGATTTCTGACAATTCAACAACTATTTACATTTTTATTGAAAAGCTTACAAGATTCATAAAGTACTGTTAGCCCTTATTAATGCTGTTTTTTCAACTTTATAGAATCTAAGGCTTGAATAATAAAGTCTGCAACACTGCCTATCTACTAGACTATCTTACAAGTATTTGCTTGATGGGAAAGATTAGAGGCTAGCAGTGTAATTGGCTTCTCAGTTACTGCATTTTTTCCTTGGGCCTCTGATCAATTCATGGACCTACCAAAATTTGCTAAGTTTCTTGTGAATCACTAAGTTTATGAAATTAATTAAAAATACAGAGTGAAAATCATTTTGGCATAACTTCATTAACTTAACACTGGGATAGACTTGGCCCACGGTGATTGATTACTGACTGAGTGACTCTAACATAGCAAATCATTTACTACCTCTATGTTAACCAGTAGGGATTGTTATTAAATTGTCTAAAGCCAGTCATTATATCTGACAGTTACTTTTGCCATTCTGAAGGAGAGAGAGCATGAGAAAAAAAGATGAGGGAATGCATAATTCCAGCAGCTAGGGATTTAATTAAAAATGTTTAAGAGAATAAACAACTAATTTCTGTGTTATTACTGTGCATGTCTTTAAAAAATGTTCATAGGTGTGTAACATGCGATGTTAGAGGAAGGGCTATTTATAATGTTTGGGAATTTCAATGAGTTGCCTGTCTGCCTTTGCTTTATGGCAAATGTGCAGGAGCCCATGAGAATGTTGTGTTCCCGTTGGTTCTGCTGAACTCAGTGGACGTTAGATTTGTTCCTGTGTTTATGAAAAACATAGGAGACAATTTGTTAGAAAGGAAACTACTAAAGAGGGTTGGTTTGTTAAAGGGCTGACTTGTCTTCACCAGTTTACCAGGAAACGTGGCTTCAGCTGAAGTATGAAAAGGAAATCAAAATTATTTTACATTGAGAGGAGGCAGAGTATAAATCTTAGCCATGCTTCCAGCAGCTGGAAGCAGCAGGAGTCCAGGTAACAAAATTTTCACCACCTGGGGAATAATGGCATTAAATTATTTCAAAGAAGCCTCCCTTTAAATAAAAGAATATAGAACCTGATTCTAAATCTTATTGATTCTGATGATAAGCAGGATTAGTTTTGATAAGGTAAAGATCCAAGGTACTTCTAGTATCTTATTTAATGACTGTGGTTAGGCAAATATGGGCTGTGACCATGTTGTCTAGTTTTGTCTAATTGTTTCTTTGTATTCCTCCTGGCTGTTTGTGATATTCAACTTACACTTAGAAAAGTCCCTGAGGGTAGGCACTTTCCGTTATACATTTGTACAGTATGTATCTGTATACAAGAAGTGGAAGCTTGGACCGATGACTAGGGAGGAGTATAAGAATATTGCTTGGGTGTGCATGAGGCTGAATGCAATGCATGTGAGGGTTTTGAAGAAGTTTGCTGATGTGATTGCAGAGCCACTGGCCATTATCTTTGAAAACTCATGGCGATCGGGGAAGATCCTGGACAATTGGAAAAGGAAGAAATATAGTGCCCATCTTTAAGAAAAGGAAGGAGGACCGAGGGAACTACAGACCAGTCAGACTCACCTCAGTCCCCAGAAAAATCATGGAGCAGGTCCTCAAGGAATACATTTCTAAACACTTAGAGGAGAAGAGAGTGATCAGGAACAGTCAGCATGGATTCACCAAGGGCAAATCATGCCTGACCAGCCTGATTGTCTTCTATGATGAGATGACTGGCTCTGCGGATGCAGGCAAAGCAGTGGACATGATATACCTTGATGTTAGCAAGGCTTTTTGATACCAACTCCCACAAAATTCTTGCAAGCAAGTTGAGGAAGTATGGGTTGGATGAATGGGCTGTAAAGTGGATAGAAAGCTGGCTGGATTGTTAGGCTCAACAGGTAGCAATCAATGGCTTGAGATCTAGTTGGAAGCCAGTATCAAGTGGAGAGCCCTAGGGATAGGTCCTAGGACTGGTTTTGTTCAATATCTTAATTAACAATCTGGAAGCTGGGATGGATTGCACCCTCAACAAGTTCATGGATGACACCAAGCTGGGGGAGTAGGGCTAGCATTCAAAGTGACATAGACAAATAGGAGGATTGGGCCAAAAATAAATGTCATGAGGTTCAATAAGGACAAGTGCAAAGTTCTGCACTTAGGACGGAACAATTCTATGCACCACTAGAGGCTTGGGACCAACTGGCTAAGCAGCTGCTCTGGGGAAAAGGACCTGGAGGTTACAGTGGACAATAAGCTGAATATGAGCCAACAGTGTGCTCTTGTTACCAAGAAGGCTAACAACATACTGGGTTGCATTGGTAGGAATGTTGCCAGGAGACTGAGGAAAGTACCAGCACAGAATAGAGGGGAATAATTAAAGCCACATGTGAAGTACTATGTCCAGTTTTGGGCCCCACTACAGAAAGGATGTGGACAAGTTGGAGAGAGTACAGAGGAGGGCAATGAAAATGGTTAGGGGGCTGGGGCACATGAGCTATGAAGAGAGCCTGAAGGAACTGGGCTTATATAGTCTGGAGGAGAGAAGACTGAGAGGGGATTTTATAGCAGCCTTTACTATTTGAAGGGTGTTTCCAAAGAGGATGGAGCTACACTACTCTCAGTGGTGGCAGATGACAGAACGAGGAGCAATGGTCTCAAGTTTCAGCAAGGGAGGTTTAGGCTAGATATTAGAAAAAAAAAATTCTCATTAGGAGGGTGGTGAAGCACTGGAACGGGTTACCTAGAGAGGTGGTAGAATCTCCATCCTGACAATGCCCTGGCTGGGATCATCTGTTTGAGGATGGTCCTGCTTTGAGCAATGGGTTTGATTAGATCAGTGCTTCTCAACATTTTTTGTACCAGGACCCATTTGTAAACACAGATGACCAGTCCTGAATCAGTGCCCCTCACTGCTGACCTGCTTCCCCTCACCCCCATGCTCTAGCTTCCAGTGTGTGAAGGAGGGGGTGGGTGGGGCATGGAGGACCCCAAGAAGCCCCCTGCAGGCTGGAAATCTGCTAGGCTTGCCACATTTTTATCCTTTAAAGGATAAAAATTTATAAAGTTTGATCCTTTTTAAAAGTTCGTTTGTGACCCTTTCATATATTCTTACGACCCACTTTTGGGTTGTGGCCTGCAGGTTGAGAAACACTGGACTAGATGACCTCCTGAGGTCCTTTCCAAACCTAATTTTCTATGATTCTATGATCTCAAGTGGTGGCACAATATATGAATAAGGCAGTTGGCACCATCACAGCATAAGTCACAGTATAAAGAACTGCCTTATTTGTATATTGTGGGTATAAGAACTTATATTGTATAAGTTCTCCTTTTTCATGGGATATCATAAATTGGTGCAAAAATTTGCATGTATTAATGTAAAATAATGACCTGAATGGAAAACAATTCCCAAACCAAACCAAACCAAACAAACCAAACCAAAAAACCAAGCAGGTACTAATTGTAAACAGATCATGGTGAAAAAGAACGTTTTAACGTGTAGTTATAGGCTAGGAATTAGACACTACCTCTAACCATATACAATATAAATCATTACTAAAATGTGCCTAACTAGAGAAAGTAAAAAGTGAAAAATAAGAGTATAATTTCACCTTTGCCCAGTTTAGAATATTAATTTATATTTATTCTAGTGAGGAAAGCTTTAAACTAGGTTTGCCAGGGGATGGAGACCAAAGCCCTAAGGTAAGTGGGAAAGTGAGAGACCTGGTGGAAGAGCAAGCAAAAGGGGGCAACAGGGGAGGTGATCTCATAGTTCCTAAGAAATCAGGGAAATCAACTAGTTACCTCAGGTGCCTGTACGCAAATGCATGAAGCCTGGGAAACAAGCAGGAAGAATTGGAAGTCCTTGCACAATCACGGAACTATGATGTGATTGGAATAACAGAGACTTGGTAGGATAGCTCGCATGACTGGAGCACTGTTATGGATGAGTGCAAACTGTTCAGGAAGGACAGGTAGGGAAGAAGAGGAGGAGGAGCTGAACTATGTAAAAGAGCCATATGATTGCTCAGAGTTCCAGTAGGAAGCTGGAGATATGCCTTTTGAGAGTCTCTGGGTTAGTGTCAAAGGGGAGAGTAACAAGGGAGATGTCATGGTGGGGGCCTGCTATAGACCACCAGGCCAGGAGGAAGTGGTGGACGAGGCTTTCTTCAGACAGCTAGCAGAAATTTCCTGGTCACAGGCTCTGGTTCTTATGGGGGACTTCAATCACCCTGACATCTGCTGGGAGGGCAATACAGCAGTGCGCAGGAAATCCAGGAAGTTTTTGAAAAGTACTGGGGACAACTTCCTGGTGCAAGTCCTAGAGTACGCAAGTAGGGGCCATGCACTTTTTGACCTGCTGCTCCCAAATGGGAAAGAATTGGTGAGAAATGTAGTAGTGGACAGCAACGTGAGCAGCAGTGACCATGAAACAAATTAGTTCAGGATCCTGAGGAAAGGAAGGATGGAGAGCAGCAGAGTAAGGACCCTGGACTTCAGAAAAGCAGACTTTGACTCGCCTGGGGAAATCATGGGCAGGATCCCCTGGGAATCCCCTGGGAGTCTGAGGGGAAGAGGAGCCCAGGAGAGTTGACTGTACTTCAAAGAAGCCTTACAGAGAGTGCAGGAACAAACCATCCTGACATGCAGGATGAGTAGCAAGTCTGGCAGAAGAGCAGCTTGGCTGAGCAGGGAAATCTTCACTAAACTAAATCACAAAAAGGAAGTGGACGCTTGGACAAATCACTCGGGAAGAACATAAGAGGATTGTTCAAGCGTGCAGAGACACAGTCAGGAAGTCCAAAGCACAACTGAAGTTACAGCTACTAAGGGATGTGAAAGGTAACAAGAAGGGTTTCTACAAGTATGTCAGTCATAAAAGGAGCACCAGGGAAAGTATGGGTCTCTTACTGAATGGGGGAGGAAACCTTGTGACAGAGGATGTAGAAAATGCTGAAGTGCTCAATGCCTTTTTTTTGCCTCAGTCTTCACAGGCAAGGCAACACTGTTTGGGGTGGAGGTAAGCAGTGCTCAGTAATGAAAGAACAGGTTAGGGACTACTTAGAAAAGCTGGATGTGTACAAGTCCATGGGGCCAGATGGGATGCACCCAAGGGTGCTGAGGGAGTTGATCGATGTGATTGCAGAGCCATTGACCATCATCATTGAAAACTCATGGCAATCAGGAGAGGTCCCAAATGACTGGAAAAGGGCAAACATAGTGTCCATATTTAAGAAAGGGAAGGAGGAGGATCCATGGAAACTACAGACCAGTCAGCCTCACCTCAGTCCCTGGAAAAATCATGGAGCAGATCCGCACGGAATCCATTTCTAAGCACTTGGAGGAGAGAAAGGTGATTAGGAACAGTCAGCATCGATTCACCAGGGGCAAGTCATGCCTGACCAAACTGATTGTCTTCTATGACAAGGTGACTGGCTCTGTGGATACGTGGAGACTGGTGGATATAGTGTACCTTGATTTTAGCAATCAGGATTCGTAGTAGAGATTATATATTTTATTATTATTTTATGAGATTTTTGCAAAAAAAAATATTTAATTGCAAGCTTTCGGGCACAAACACCCTTCATCGGGCATTGGAGAAATGATTGTAAAGCTCAAGTTGCCATCCACAGCATTCTTATAGGCAAGGTAAGGAAGTATGGGCTGGATGAATGGACTGTAAGGTGGATAGAAAAGTGGCTGGAGCATCAGGCTCAGGGAGTAGTAATCAATGGTTCGATGTCTAGTTGGCAGCCAGTATCAAGTGGAGTGCCTGTGGCGTTAGTCCTGGGGCCAGTTTTGTTCAATGTCATCATCAACAACCTGGAAGATGGCGTAGAGTGCACCATCAGCAAGTCTGCAGATGACACCAAGCTGGGGGAGTAGTACATACCCTGGAGGATAGAGCTAGGATTCGGAGTGACTTAGACAAATTGGAGGATTGGGCCAAAAGAAATCTCATGAGGTTCAACAAGGACAAGTGCAAAGTCCTGCATTTAGGATGGAATAATCCCATGCACAAGTACAGGCTGGGGGCTGACTGGCTGGGCAGCAGCTCTGCAGAAAAGGGCCTGGGGGTTACAGTGGACAATAAGGTGAATACGAGCCAGCAGTGTGCCCTTGTTGCCAGGAAGGCTAATGGCATACTGGGCTAGATTGGTGGGTGTGTTGCCAGTAGGTCAAGGGAAATGGTTGTTCCCCTCTATTCAGCACTGGTGAGGCCACATCTGGAGTACTGTGTTCAGTTTTGGGACCCCCCCCCACTAAAGAAAGGATATGGACAAGCTAGAGAGAGTCCAGTGGAGGGCAACAAAAATGGTGAGGGGGCTGAGGGACATGACTTATGAGGAAAGACTGAGGGACCTGGGCTTATTTAGTCTAGAGAAGAGGAGACTGAGAGGGGATTGAACAACAGCCTTCAGCTACCTAATGAGGGGCTCAAAAGAGGGGGGAGCTAAATTGTTGTCAGTGGTGGCAGATGACAGAACAAGAATCAACAGTTTAGAGTTGCAGCAAGGGAAGTTTAGGTTAGATATTAGGATAGATTTTCTCAGTAGGAGGGTAGTAAAACACTGGAACAGGTTATCTGAGAGGTGGTGAAATCTCTATCGATGAAGGTTTTCAAAACCCGGCTAGACAAAGCCTTGGCTGGGATGATCTAGTTGGGGATGGCCCTGCTTTGAGCAGGGGGCTGGACTAGATAACCTCCTAAGGTCTCTTCCAACCCTAATGTTCTATGATTCCCTTCCTTTACCAACCCAAAATCAAAGCCATAAGGAAACATATTGACTTTCAGACTAGATCATAACTCTCAGGTTCACACTTTGCCTAAATAGTAGAATGAACTATTCACCTGGCTTTAGTCCAGGCATCCTGCAAGAAGGAAAGATTAATGTCGATATGAATTTTTCTCTTCAGAATCAAAAAGCAGGGCAGGAAATATAACTAGTTACAAAGTGTAAGGCAATGGGGACAAGGTGAAAGCATTTAACCAAGCAGAGAAGGAACTTCAGTCATCATATCTCTAACTGCAGCAATGGAAAACTGCCTCTGTGTCCTTCCAGTTGAATGATTTGAAAACTGTGACGCATAGTATTTGAAAATATTGAACATTGTTTCTTCCATTACAGACTGTAGCAGAGAGCAACTACAGACTGTATTCTTTTAGAATGGATAAAATGCATCATAACTAAAGATGTACTCAAGCTGCAAAATTTAGATCTGTATGCAGAATTTGACCACTGAATTACATGGGCCATGTACCTCCCATTAGATATTCCTTCTCCCCTTAACCAAGCACACTGACAACCTGCTCTGCCACTGCCCTGTAGATAAACAGAACATTTCAGTCATTAGGACTGTCACATTAAGACATTTAATTAGGCCTGAATCCACACACAAGTTTTCTGAAGTATATGCCCGTCTGCAAAGTATCTCAGAATATGAAAATTGGCTGATTAAATAGAGTTAAATGGCTTCTTGAGAGTAACTAAGCAGCCCACCTTTTTAATTTTGCTAAAGGTAGCAGCACCAATGACTAAAGGGAATCAAGAGAAAATCTGCGCGACACTGGAATTAAATTTTATCTGCAGACATTTTGAGAAGAGCCAGCCTGTACCTCCCACCAAAAAAACCCCAAAACAAACCTGATATTTCTCCCCCCATTTTTTTATTTTGTAATTATTTGTATGTTCTGTGCCTCTCACATCAATATGAAAGCTGCATTTTTACAGTTGTGCTTGTTGTTTGATTATGTATGTTTGCTATGGTAGAAAAAGTATCAGAAAACAAACTGCAATGTGTAATCCTGCACTAATAAGTCATAGCCTAGAGATGATCAAAGAGGTCACTTCTCTTCCTAAATTACGTGGAGTCCAAGGACGCTTCTTTCCTTTGATTGTGAGTGTTCCTAGTATGAATTGTCTGTATCATACACTATTTTCTCTGGTCCTCAGGTACTGGTAAAATATATAGTACCATTACATGCTGTGTGCTTCTTGGCAAAATCCCCCTCTTTAAAATTTCCATCCCAAATTCTGGTTAGTGTTCAGTAACCTTTAACACAACACCTATTGTGCTATGAAATTGGGTGTGGAGGACTGTAGATTTTTGGCCTTGAGATGCTGGACAGAGGCAGGAACAACAACAGCATGATGCTAAAGTAATTTTCTTTTTGGACATCATTTTGAATTGGAATACTTGCTGTGAAATTGCTCTGATGCAGTGGCCAAATCTCATCCATGCACCACTACATGCATGTGCACAAAACAGGATTTGCTTCAGTTTGGGATCCAGCTTTAAAGTTATCCACAATTGCATAATTCATTTTTTATCAGAAAAAGTTCTCAAAGTTTCTATCATGAATGCATACTGTATGTCAGTGTAACAACATGGAAAGACCAAATTTACATTTTGATTGGTAATCTTTCACCAGTTTAGTATCATTACCATGTGATTATGTTCTTAGTGCGATTATGTCTCTATAGGCCAATGTTAATTGGTTTGTTCAGGTATGTTCTTTCAGGCTAAGTATAGACAGTCAGAAGGCCCATGGCTGAATCAATTCAATCTTTTCAGGTCTCAGCTGCATAGATTGAATGAACAAGCAAGTGAACAGACATTTACTTTTGATTTGCCTGCAGAGGCCCAGGCCAGAAGCTGGAGGGTGCTGAAGCATGCCTCCCTGCTCAGCTGGAACAGACACCTTGGGCCAAAGCTAGCCTGTCCACCCTGCGAGGGGGGCTTTGTGGGGGAGATGCAAACCATCCTGGGATGATGGGGGATTGTGAGTTCACTTGAACTGGAGGGAATCTGGGACAGAAGTTCAATAAACTGACTTCACCTAAATCAGTTAAGTCTGATATCCAGGTTTATCTTAAACTGGTTTTGGCCACTTTGAAAATGGTTTATGCACACTGAACTTCTGTTGTATTGTAGATTTGAATTGGTTTCCAATGACTTATACTGGTTTATGTATAATTTTTGTCCCTAGCCTAAAGAGCTTTTAGTGCCTTAAATAGAAAAAATGCTTCCTTATGAAAGCTATAGGACAATGTGGTTGGTAAGATGCTGTACCCATCACATCAGAAGCTGTCAGTGACATAATGTGAAATGTTATTTTTCATGTTTTCCCTGATTTTGTATTTTATTTTTCTTCTGGATAAATCAAAAGGAAGGATAAAGCACTTTAATCTTTTAAAGTCTGAACAGAAAAGCTTCCTGACATTCTTTTGTGAGCTGTTCTTGATTATTTTTGAGCCAGTGTAAAAATAAACTCCAGGCAACAAGCTATTTTTTTTTTGTTTACTACCATGTGCTATCTAATTCTGAAATATCTAACAATAACTTATAACTATTTTCAATATCATAACTTTATATCTTGGAAACCTGGGGCACAGAGCCATTAGCTGATTTGTCCATGATCGCATAGCACATTCACTGGCACTAAAGCATTGATACATGGTATTTACAAAGTGAGCTCTTTCTTTCATAAAGGGAACTCAGCCTATATTCAAATGGAAATAAATAGATATGGATGCATTTTACTGTCTAGTTCTCACTGGTGTCAGTCTTTTTTCCCTTGCTTAGATTAAGTGCCCCTTTCAGAAATTCGGATTTTATCTCTTATAAATTATATAGTATTTACTGGTATATAAAGATTTACCAGCCTATGTCATAACATATTACATGGAAACTGGACACAACCTATAACTGTCACAAATGCCAAGGATTTATATGGGGTATTGGTTGGTCTAAGGTCATAGGCATACAAAGTTCTTTTGGTAAATGTGATATCTTTTATTAGACCAACTAAACAGTTGGTTTTATAGAGGGCACAGAGTCAAATTCAAGAGTATTCAATGCAAAGCAGATTTCTTACTTGGCAGACAGAAGACACAACTCTGTTCTCTCATCTAGGACAAATAACTATTTTAAATAGGTATGTCCATCCTATTCATGAGATGGTTACTTCCACTCCAGTTGAAGATGTTTTTTCTTGACTTCCAAAACATCAGTCTCTAGAATTCACAGGCAGACCTACTGTAAGGATGTATATACAAAGAATATATAGGTGCCTATACACATGCAGGGCCAGCATTTCCAAAGGTGCTGTAACTTTTGCACTTTACTTAAAGTGCTATAGATACAGCGTATTAAAACCTAATAGACATTCCATGGCTTGGTACAAGTTTTGAGCCTTGGTGTAGTTCTGTAGAGTAGGAGGCAGGGGGCGCTGGACACTGCACAATGTAGCCTGGGTGTGATCTGTACTCTCTCTTCCATCTGTCCCAGAGGTGGGTGTTGAGTAAATAACAAATAACACTGACAAAAGTGATCAATTTTATTTTTGGTTTAAAATTTTTTTTTTAATTATCCAAAGGAAACTGCTTTAAGGACTGCTGATATCGGGCTCCAGAGCTGGCTACACCTGGTGGTAACAATTGGTAACAACCACTTTGAAAAGCCCCAGTTAATACACATGAACATGGTAGCTGAGATGCACTCCCACAGTTTGCCTTACATTTAAAACGGATACAACACTGTTTAATTAAGGCAACTTCTACCATTTAAAAAAGTTCTAAAGTCACCCATGGGTACTTTGTGATGGCTTTGGAATACTTTAAATGATGAAAATGGTCACATGTATAGGCAAGCTATGGTTCCAGCAATTTGTAGTCAGAGGCATGAATAAAGAACAACTTTCTATAAGTGAAGATCTAAATCAGCATTAATCAATTGCAGTATGTTACAACATGTTAGCAAATATTTATTAATTCAATACTTGCAAAAAAGCTTATACACCAAACCGTGCAGGATAGCAGAATGCTTTTAACTGAGCGGATGGCTGGCAGCCTTACTTTTAATATGGCAGTGTTCCCCATATTATGAAAAGTATTCCCATCTCTAAGGTGATGATTTCATTGCCCTAAAAATCATTGGGCTAGATTCACCCTTGTTTGCAGGATATGAAGTTAAGGGAGGGAGGATTCAGCCATGAGCGATCTGGGAGAGACAATCTAGGACTGACGTACCTCTTGCCATCCTGTCCATGATCATTGAGGGCTACCTGGCTACCCCTGCCCATACAAGCCTCCCAAAGCTGAAATGACACTTGCAGTTAACTTTTCTTGTTCTGTCAACTTCCTAGGCCATCTTTTGCTTACAGGTGTAAGTGGTATCTAGTCTGTAAACTCAGCCCAAACTTGCCAGAAGATGTGACTAAAACTAGTTCCACCTAGGAGTCCATCTGCCTAATATGCACACCATATTTCTTGTTAGATAAAAAATTGATAATGTGCAAGTGGAGGCATTTTCCATTTAAGTTTTTAGTCTGTTACATTTTCTGTCAAATTTTCTGACAATATTTTTAACAAACATTAACCCTCCAACCTCTGTTTTGATTGTTTAATGGGCAAGGAGTATAAGATATTAAAGATGCCTTCAACATTTTCAGAGAGCTTATAGTGTTTACATAAAAAAAAATGCAAGAGGCAACTCCCGGCGGTCTAAAGAAGTTACATAGCTGAATTGTGAAAGAATATTATTGCATGAACTTTTTAAATGTCATTCATTCTCCAGTTCAGACCTCTTAGCAACCAGTGGGTTGGGAAAGACCAGTAAAATTGGATGGCACTTTGTACCAAAAGCACTTGCAGTTATCTGACTGAGCTGAGGCTTCCTGAGAAGCCTACAGCAGTATTGATAACCCCACAAGAGACAGCATCCGGTTATATATCAAGGACTAGGATCACCCTATTGTGAATTCTCACCATTTCCAAGAGGTGTATATTTTACAACTATCAAGGGAAATTTTATCCAGTATTCAGACAATAAGTGGGTAGTTTCAAGTTGAACTGCTTGTTGCATGATTTAAGATTTATTCCTGGGAAGCTTTATGTTTAACCCCATAACAATGCTCTGCATTAGCCATAACACATATGAGGACTCTCACATGTGTACATAACTATGAACATGTGGAACTGTGGTCTATAAAAATATTACCCAATGTTCCCTGTCAGTACCTCTTGGAAGTAAAATAACTGCCCTTTTTTTTTTTTTTTACTGGAGGTCAGAGCTGAAAACTCAAATTGGAAACTCTTGGAGAGACATCCGTCTTTCTCTCTGATAACATTTTTTCCTTTGTTTCTTGTTTCCTCTAATCTAAAATAAGTAAACTAGCCTGCATTTGCATGTTTGGCCTTCTCTGTATGGAAAACCTGATTTTACTTTGTTTTGCCATCATATGTAATCTTTTGTGATGCTTGTGTATTGATTGCATTCTTCCTAATTACAGCCAGCCACTTTAACAGTTGTTCTTCCTCTGAAATGTTTAGAAAATGGGATCTAATCTGTTAGTGGATGCATAGGGGATGGCACATGCCCACAGTGCAGACTGTAGTACAAGCACCTATGATATATAGTGACTGTTTCTCTTTGACAACTCAAATGTTCTTTTGAAATAGGTTTTCTACTCAGTTACCAAATTTTTCACAACAGAAGCATGAAAATCCTGAGGGCAATGTTTGCTGATGTAGAGATTTCACACTGCTGTCAGCTGCTCCCCAAAAAAGAAGTTATGAGACCATGCCTGTTGCTGACAAAGAACACTAGAGAGGGTGGGAGAGAAGCAGGTTAAAATAGATCATTTTGGTTAAAATTTTTTAAAATCAATCAGATTTGCTTTGAAAGTATGTATGTTGTTATAGGCTCAGTTGTGGTGTTTGTTTTTTTGGGGGGGGTTAGTTTCTTTACTAGCTATGCTTATTGTTAGCTTGTAAGTGTTATGAGGTCAGAGTGCCTTCATAGTGTTGTTTCAGCTTTGAGTCAACAATTTTTAAATATTTTCAAACTGCTGCACACCCACAACTCCTACTGTGTGTGTCCTGCCATAGACAATGTCTTACTTTAGTTCATGTTTTTTTTCTGGATGAAATCACTATATGTTTTACAGTAGCTACCTTATTTAATACATAGTTCTTTCAAATAATGATTTTGCACTGTACTTAAATACTTCAGCAACTTGGCCTAAAATTGTAATGACTTCTTAGTGATTTAGAGTGCCCAACCCGAGACACTGTAAAGGATCTGGTTTCAGAGAAAGTTGCTCATTATTTTATGAAAAGTTCAAGCTGGGCATACAAAATATCATTAGACACTTTTGAAAATCTTGACTTGTAGCAAAGAAGAAGAAGAAGAAAAACTCTATGCAGGTAGGAAACTTACAGGATTAGAACTGGTCTGTCTACTTAACTTATCTTAGGACAAAGTTTATTGAATAAGTATAGATACTTAAGAAAAATAGAAAAGGAATGAAAATGGAGTTTTGCGGAGTTTATTTTCACAGGTGATTAACAGTCTAGTGGCAAGGATTAAAAATTAGTCTAATTACATGTGGATAAAGTACACATATACGGTACTTTACTACTACCAATTTATATGCAGGGCCAGGGTCAGCATGTCCTGCATCTGGCATATGGGGCTAATCTGGGGCATATGGATTCAGTCCGAGACCCAAAGGCAGCACCATGGGCTGGATAATAGGACTTTCTGGCCAGACTCAGTCTGTGGGCCTTATCTTTGACATCCTTGGAATAGTACATTGTTCCAGGTACCAGCACTACAAATTGTTATGAGAGACAAGTACTTTACTAGTACCAATTAATGGCATTTAAAAAATTGCTAGAAAACAAAGTGAATGAACTAGGTAACTTCACCAATTATATTCCAACAAATCTTCAAACTCCCTTCCACTAACACACAACACAAACATAGAAATGGCAGCCCATATATAAAAGGATGCTATTTAGAAAATAATATTTGTAGAAGGACACTAAGGTGCCTGCTACTGGGAGAGCCAGGAAGACTCTTCAGGTGCTGGTTGCCAAGGCAACCAAAGGGAGCTAATGGCTTACACCTGCCTAGCCAGCTGAAGGAAGGGGCAGGGCCTGACCCCTATATATAAAGCACAGGCAGGAGGCAGAGGCAGGTCCCCCCCAGCCGGCAAAGG